>NC_045672.1:1084610-1312508 GCF_003331165.1 Xiphophorus hellerii | reverse complement strand
TTTGTGTTTGAATTGGGTTTGTTCACAAATACATCACAGCAAATAACCAATAATCAGTGATTGATTTTAAACTCAGCCAATAAACCTGTTCCCTCTCTTACAGACTTCACCTTATCTATATTTAAACACTTTTAGTGATGCTGAGGTTCTTAGTAGGAAAGGTTTCAGGGGCAGGGGTCTTTGTCTAAGGCCCCATATTACCTTGGGCCGGCCATGCATGAAAATATAAATAGAAAAAGTTTTTCTAACGGCAACATCAGACCTACGTTTTTATTTACAAACCAGTGTATGAAAAAAATATTCTTGCCCATGATTTGATAGTTAGAGGGCACAGATCAGCTCCCTCCTCCTCACCATGGACATGGAGGCAGAGAAACTGAGAGTCATCAGACAGGGGAGCCAGACTAGTTAATTTTTGCTAAATTATCATATTTAGCTAAATATTATTGCTGAGGGGCACAAGCAGGCTTCCTGATGCACATATTTAAAAAAATAATACTAAAAAATAAAAATTTTGGGGGAAAAAAATCAAAAAGGGCACTAGGGGCATCAAGGATAAAAAGGGCTGGGGCTCACACCCCTTTTGCCGCCCCCCTCTACACGTGTCTGCTGTCTGAGGTTCCTTACATCCTTGGATGAGATTATCCTCAGGGTTGCACGATCAACTGGTGTCAATGCACAAAGCTGCAGAACAGCAAACACTGTGCTGGTCAAAGTGGTGATTTTATTTTTGATCGGTGATTCAATAGCTTAGACTCTAGAGGAATTTTGAAGTAGAATACATTTTTCTCACAAAGTGTACTCAGCTTAAAGATTGTTCCCCTCCCTCCCAAGTATTCACCAACTACCACTCCAAGAAAACATTTATTTTTTTAACAGGGGCAGTATCATGTGATTTGCAGGCACCGAAAATATATTTAGCAAACAAAGTAAATATGTTTTCTTTATTTCTTATGAAAATGCCATATATTTCAAATATGACTAAAAAGAAATTTGACTTTGATATCTAATGCCTTGAAATTGGTCCTCTCTTTAAAATATTCCTGCTCTTTCGGCAACTCCGAATTCAGAAAGTCATCACAAAAGCACCCCTCTATCCCTTAGCAACGTTGTTATAATTTGAGTAACGCAAGGGACTTTTCGCTTCTCATCTGATTGAAAAAACATCTTCAAAACTGGCTCTTGAAAAAATTTAGATGTTTTATGTATTTCTAATTCTGTAGTGTTATTTTATGTTTTTATTCCCTGTACTTATCATTGTGCTGTGGCAAACACAATATATATATTTCACACCAGAATGTATGCTCTTATTGTGAAAGATGAAGAAGACACCAAAGTTTGTCTTCCATTCTATTTTTGGTTGGAAGACATTGAGAATAAAGCAAGACTCAAATGACTTTTTCTTCTTCTGCTGACTTCCACATTGGTGACCGACCCAAACATCTGCGAACGTCTGAACATGTTTTTGAACGAGAACTCACCAGATGCTGCCACCGCTTTTCTGCCAGCTGTGGTTTCAGACCCAGTTTCTTGCCAGAAATGAGCTGATGGAGAACATGCTGGCATTACTTGGCTCGAGAGATGTTTCCTTCCTTTTTATGAACCTGTTTCTGCGCCAGCTTCCTCCACTTGTTCGTTGGCCAGCTCCCTGCTGACCGGACAAAGGATTATCGCTCCCTGGCTGAAGAAGTGAACTGGATTTTGTTTTCTTCCAGACACTACAGTGTAAACACACTTTTACTAGGTGTGACTAAACAGGCATAGCCTGTTGATGCCATGACTGCTGTTGTAGCTGAGTTAATTTTATTTATTTTTATTATGAACCTTCTCAAAACAATTCACCTGTCTGTTATCGCTTTTGCACTGCGGCAGGCTATTTCTGTTTTATACTGCTTTTATTTTTGGTTCCTACTGTAAATATTGTTCTGGGAGGACCCAGAACAATATTAGTGTTCAAAACAGTAAGGTTCTGTGACGTAGCCGCAGCAGCCAGGCGGGAGCTGCCTAACTGAGCTGCTGGTAAGATGGTTACTAATGCTACCTCTCACTCTTAATAATGTTTAGGTCATTAAAAATAGTTCTCATAGTTTTTGTGCTGCATAAAAATATAATGTTAACTGTGTAAGTGTTTTAAAAAACGTTGGGGTTGATTAAAATTAAATTGTTACACTTATGAAGTTTGTCTAAAGTTTTCCCTCCAAAATGTGTTTGTTGGGCCACAGGACTGTGAGTGTGACTGTGTGTACCATACCCGGTGGTTGAGTGTGTCCCACACTGTCTTGTAGAAGCTGCCTAACTGAGCTGCTGGAATAAACCAACGCAGACCTGATTCCTGTGTGATTCTTTTCACAACTGTTACACTGTGACGGAGGGATGGAAGGACAACGTTTTCTGAACAGTTCTAAATGGGGAATCTAGATTTTTTGCCTCATTGGCAGCACATCAATGCCTTCCACAGATGTTTGTGTAATTTTGTGAAATTAATTTATTGTTTATTTGTTTATTTTTTGTATGGTGGATTTCTTGATCAGGGACCTGAGTCCAAATTTTGTACCACGAGCTAGCAAGGTGTGTAAAAAAATCCTTGAATCCTTTCACTCTCAACCCCTGTTCCAGTGAAAAGAACATATTATTCCATTTTTAAAATAAACTTCAACTTTAAATCAGTCAGAAGAAAATGACTGTTTAGAACCGTTGATTAATGACCACCAGTAGTGTGTGGGTTAGATAAAACATACCACCTGCCTTCAATTCATCAGGAATTACGATCATTCTGCTAAAACCTAGGAGGATTTTGCAGGTGATTATGGCACTGTTTACTTATGTTACCCATCTGCTACTGAAAACAAATTCCTTCAAACAAACGAAAAGCAACATCTGCAGGTCTTGCAAAGACATTTCAATCTCTCTTTTCGTCCTCATGGACCTTACCAAGAGGAGCCGCTTTTCATTGGTTGATGCCCATTCTACGTGGTCACGTGCGTGGCCGTCTCACAAACACACTTAGCTTCCCGTTAGCTAAGTACAGCATAATGGCAGAACTGATACAACTTCTACACCTTGAAGCCTGTCTGCTACACAGTCTTACAGATCAATATGCAATGTGTACTGTATCTGACATACACTAAAGATTTTATTTTAGCAGAAAAGGCTTTGGACTAAACTGTTACTCGTGTTAGCCACTCTAGCACCAAGTACAGCTAGTCAATCAACCATCGCTGTGTTCAGGGAAGTGCTGATTAATAATCGAGAAATAAATATCAAGCCTGGAAACTTGATATCGTAACGGACTGAATGTTATGTTTTTAACGTAATCTTTGCTCGTTTTGCGGGGCGCAGGCGGTTGCCACGGTAACAGGTGTGCTTAAACTACAAAGACAGAGAGTAAAAAGGTAGGAGTGGTTTTGAGTTGATCACCTGTTCGGGTTATTTTACCTTTGTTTACCTTTGCTGTGGCGCATTACAGCCGCTGTAGTTTCTAAACGTTGGACTAATTACCTCGTTCGTTTGTGAGTTTATGTCATTCACAACAAGAATCAAATAGAACAAATATATTTCATACACAATAAATGGCTTCTACCGCGGTAATTATATGAAATTAAATTAATTATATCCCAATTTCAGAAGATTTGCCTTTACCTTTACAGAGCTCTTTGGTTCCTCCTATCAGTCTGTAGCTTCTCATATTGAGGTCATCAAACCAAATTTCAGATCTACCATAACTGACTGACACCTGCTGGCCTCAGGTTTGCAACCAGCTTGTGACTGAGAAACCAGTAACCCAGGGGTGTCCAAATTTTTTGCAAAGAGGGCCAGATTTGATAAAGTCAAGATGCCCGGGGGCCAATAGTTTGTTCGGACATTTTTTAACTACAAAAGTGTCATGCAAATACACACTGTTATAAAACAATTTTCATTGTCACAATTATCTTTATTTTTCAAATGACAAAAAAAACAAATATAAGCCACTCAGGCAGATGAGAACAACTCTAAAAACACAAATTCTGCTTTTCTTTCATATCTGGAGAGTCAGATAACATTGAACAAACTGTATGAAATACCTTAAATTTACATGAGTTTAAAAATATCTTTGCCTCAAGAACATTTTAAACAGGAGTTATAAGTAATGCAAAGTTGTCTGTTATTATTAAATCTTAAAACAAGTGAATTTTGCTCTTGTCATTTACAATATCTTTCAGAAAGTAATAGTTTGTATCACATCTACAGGTTCATAACCAAATCTTACTCAAGATAATGAAAATAAGTTCCATAAATCCAAGTGCATAAATGTTCTTTTGGCTTTTCACTGCTGATAGTGACAGACGTTACCGTTCAAAACACTCAGTTTTATGTCCTCAACTCTCAGTGCCACACTATTACGTGCCAGGCAAACATTCGCAAATTCTTGCTTCTTCTCAGGGCAAATGTTCTCCACCATTTTCAAAACACAGTTTTGATAAATGTATCTTCAGTAAAAGGTTTGCCATGTTTAGCTATTAACATTAACATCGTAGCTTGCTTTGGTGGTATTTTCTTTTGACTCAGGCCCAAAGAAATCGCTTTTGTGATGCCAGTGCAGCTTGGAGCTGCTTCAGTTTTTCAGCAGGGTCACTCCCTGTTAGCTTGTTGTATGTGTTAGCATGTTTAGTCTGGTAGTGTCTCTTTACATCAAAATCCTTAAACAAGGCAATCGTCTCATTACAAATTAGACAAGCACAATTGCCTTGATTTTCAGAAAAGAAGTATTGTAATTCCCATCTCTCTTGAAAGCGGCGGCCCTCACTGTCAACTTTCCTTGTTTTCTTTGCAGTGGCCATGGCAGAAAAGAGTGGAGAGGGGTTTGCTGCACGGAGGCAGAGACTGATAGTATTAAAGTGGTGCTGCCACCATTTGGTGAAAGGAGGAATTACAGTTTCAAGTTTTATGATTTATTTATTCTGTTTCACAGTGCAGGCGGGCCATAAATAATACATTATAAGACCGAAGCTGCGGGCCGTATGAAATCTGACCGCGGGCCGTGATTGGCCCCCGGGCCGGACTTTGGACATGCCTGCAGTAACCTCCTCCCAGATGATGACATGAACTTGTTAGTTCCTCTGTCCATTGTAGTAGCTGATATATTGTGAAAATCCGGTAGAAATGATGCACTAATCGAGTCATGTTTACATAGAAACAACACGCTACTAGGCTTTGATTGTGAGACTTGCGGTCACGTGGGTCGGTTGTGGGCGGAGCTTGGTAAGGTCCATTAGCAGCTAATCTGAGCTGACCTGATGTTGAGTCAGACGGAAGGAGGGCCAGGTGGCTGCCTGAATGAAATGGACACGTTCGGGACTGTTTCCTTTGTCTGATGTGAGTCCTGATTGTCATGGGTGATGTGACCCAAATTTCTGTTCACCCAAACAGAGCAAAAACCTTCACAGTTTATCAACTTTAAGTAATAAATCCTAAATCATCAACTGTATTCTTGCATTTTATTCTTAGTTAAAATTGAATCAACAATAAAAGAATATCCGCAAATAATCAGATACCTGAAATTGTACTTTTTCTGTATTTTGAAAAAGGAAACTTTTTTTCTCATTTTCTACAACTCAGTAACAAAGCTTTTTCAATAAGAGAAAATTATATTAAAGATTATATTTGCAACAAGCTGCAGGAAATCCAGCACTGTCAAAATGCTAACCAGAAATGTTTTTTTTTTTGTTTTTTTTCTGAACTCGACACCTGAAATAAAACTCATTAACTAAAAATGTGCTACATAGTCTGAAATGTAGCTCCATTTGGAGCCTGCTCATTGTTGCTGCTCATTGTTTTTTGGAGACAATTGCTGGTGAACACATTGGTTACAGATACAGAATAGTGTATAATCACTAAACCATTCTGCAGGAATGGAGTTAAAAAATTATTTGCTGTTTTGCACTGCATGTGCAGCTCAACACCAGTTTGTTTCTGGTTTTTTGCTTTTGCTTGGACTTAAATCCTTCAGAATGATGGCAGATGCTTTAACTGTGCATCCAGTTTTGAAATGACTTAAATAATTTTTTAAATAAGAGAACTAGATAGCAGTTTTTCTTTTTAGTATATTAAGGTTTGATCTTAGATTCCTTAAAGAAGGAAAGGTCTTGCAGCAAGAAAAATATACTCGTATATCTGTTGGATTTCCTTGCATTAATTTGAGCACTATTTATTCTGATTTGTGACGTCCTGTCTGGCCCTTGTTCTTGCTTCTGCAAACACACAATCAAAAACCTGTCTTGATGTATTCCAGATTTAGAGCTCATTTCTCAAACTTTCTCACTATCAAGTGTATGAACACCTAAAAGGGAATTTTCCCTTTTTTTCTTTCTTTTTTTACTGTTGGTCTTGTATTTAGAAAACTATATTTAAAGGAAATAAAGATTTTTTTTCCATGGTAATGGACATTTCTGATTAAATCAAGACACAGACAATGATTCAAGCATATCCTCCACACTTGCTTATTTATTTATTTTAACTCGTTTATTAATTGTTGAGATCTCACCAAAGACTCTTGCACCTATAATTAGTGCAGAAACTGAGGGGACAGCCTGTGTGTTACAGAGCATATGTCACAGTGTGTTAGTCTCCAACCTAAAACGTGTTACTCACGGTTGTCATAGCCGTACTGGCTGACTGACAGACCAGTCATGTGGTGACAGTGATGTGTCTTGTCTGTCCAGTTCAGTGACCAGGAGACCTATAAACTGACAATACATACACACACACACACGCACGCAAACACACACCACCTTGTGGCTCACTGATGAACATAGCAGAACATGCAACTGCAACAGTTGCAATGTGTTTGTGTTACCCTGCAACCTTTAATGGTTGAGGGTAATGTAGAGAATGATCTTCCCTCAAAGTGTGATGCCATGGTATGAGAAAGACGAGACAAACACGTTGAGCTTCCTTCACATTCAACCAGAAGATTTATTCTTCTTCTGTGTTATAAACACAATTCATATACAACATACTTCAGGTATCGCATACTTCAGGTATCACATACTTCAGTAGAGAACCATTAGCTTCATTACATAAGGAATGGCTGTAATATACCTCTAAACCAAACAATCATTCTTCTAACATGCTCCATTTAGCATTATGAATTCCATCAAATGACAAAATTAATTCACAAATAGCTTTTACTTCTCTCAACCATATTAACTTTGTAGTTAGTGCTGTAAATCCTATACCTTGTCCCCTTTTCTGACCTTTTGTATTTAACTATCAAAGTAGAAATATATAAAATGGCTTTTAACCATTTTAATATCTTTCACCATTTTTAATCAGCATAAATAAAATATATTTGAACATTTAAGCATCTTAGCTTTTAACAATGTTTCTTTGTTTCAATAGAACAGTAATATTTTACATCTCTTAAACTCTACTTTTAATATAAAACTGAAAAAGGCACAATACTCCTTTAATGTTGTGCTTCGGTACTCAGCTTCACATATGTCCTAAATATATGGCTTATCTGGTTCTTGCCACAAACCCATAAAGAAGCATCAAATAAAATAAAAATAAAGAAAAAAAATGTCCTTTGAGTCAGAACTCTTTCAAAAAGTGCAAAACACAAGTTCAAATGAACTCTGCAGTCCTTCAGCTATCTCAGCCAGCTCACACGCACATTTAGAAGTCCGCTAGCATTAGCTCCAATTAGCCTTCAGAATAAGTCCCGTTTTGTACACAGTAACAATCACAAAACGAACTAGGTGACTCATTAGTTGAGATTCGATTTAAGAACCTTTTCGACTCTTCAAGAGTACTAATATATGTACCGTATTTTCCGCACTATAAGGCGCACCTAAAAACCTTCAATTTTCTCAAAAGCCGACAGTGCGCCATATAATCCGGTGTGCCTTATACCCTGCCTGGCCCAAAAAAGAGTCGCCACCTGGATTTAACTAAGCAAATAGGTACAAGCCTCCTATTGGATAAGTACTGCATAGGCGATTATCTTTCAGCTGGCAACAAGTTATTTAACCCCAGCTGATGCAATGAGTAACTCCTCATTTCTTAAACAACCATGGCAAAAGACACATCCTGTGGTCGTGGAAAGACGTTAGTCTGTTTAAGAAGGGTCAAATCATTGGCATGCATCAAGCAGAGAAAACATCTAAGGAGATTGCAGAAACTACTAGAATTGGGTTAAGAACTGTCCAACGCATCATTAAAAACTGGAAGGATGGTGGGGAACCATCGTCTTCCAGGAAGAAATGTGGTCGGAAAAAAATCCTGAATGATCATGATCGGCGCTTACTTAAACGTTTGGTCAAATCAAATCGAAGAAAAACAACAGCAGAACTCAGGAGTATGTGTAATTGTGAACGCAAAAGCATTTCCACACGCACAATGCGAAGGAACTCAAGGGGTTGGGATTGAACAGCTGTGTAGCCGTAAGAAAACCTCTAATCAGTAAGGCTAACCAGAAAAAAAGGCTTCAGTTTGCTAGGGAGCATAAAGATTGGACTCTGGAGGAATGGAAGAGGGTCATGTGGTCTGATGAGTCCAGATTTACCCTGTTCCAGAGTGAAGGGCGCATCAGGGTAAGAAGAGAAGCAGGTGAAGTGATGCACCCATCATGCCTAGTGCCTACTGTACAAGCCTGTGGGGGCAGTGCTATGATCTGGGGTTGCTGCAGTTGGTCAGGTCTAGGTTCAGCAACATTGTGTGCCCAAAGAATGAGGTCAGCTGACTACCTGAATATACTGAATGACCAGGTTATTCCATCAATGGATTTTGTCTTCCCAAATGGAACGGGCATATTCCAAGATGACAATGCCAGGATTCATCGGGCTCACATTGTGAAAGAGTGGTTCAGGGAGCATGAGACATCTTTTTCACACATGGATTGGCCACCACAGAGTCCAGACCTTAACCCATTTGAGAATCTTTGGGATGTGCTGGAGAAGGCTTTGCGCAGTGGTCAGACTCTCCCATCATCAATACAAGATCTTGGTGAAAGATTAATGCTACACTGGATGGAAATAAATCTTGTGACACTGCAGAAGCTTATTGAAACAATGCCACAGCGAATGCAGGCTGTAATCAAAGCTAAAGGCGGTCCAACAAAATATTAGAGAGTGTGACCATTTTTTGGTGGTGACTTTTTTTTTGGCCAGGCAGTGTATATGGACCAATATTGAGCCACAACAGGTCTCGCAACTACGGTAAGCAGCCGCCGACTTCATTTTCCCCCGTAGAAGAAGAAAAGGGGGAAAGCAGCCGCCGACTTCATTTTGCCCCGTAGAAGAAGAAACGGGGAAAGCAGCCGCCGACTTCATTTTCCCCCATAGAAGAAGAAGCGCGCGGTGCACGCTGGGTTTTGTGTAAAGACCCCAAAATGGCTCCTATTAAGAGACACGCTTATGACGCAAAGTTTAAACTCAAGGCGATCAGTCACGCAGTAGAACACGGGAATAGAGAAGCAGCGAGAGAATTTAACATGAACGAATCAATGGTGCGGAAGTGGAGGAAGCAACAGCTGTTCATTTTGGGAGTGAATGAAGTTTTCAGAACGCTGGCTTGTAATCTAATTAATAAAGTTTGACTGACCTATCTGACTATTTTGTTGACATTCCCTTTAGCGCAGTTCCATGTAATGGATGCATAACGTAACCCCAGCCTCTACTGTAGCGTCTATTCTATGCGCCTTATAATGCGGTGCGCCTTATATATGACAAAAGTTTTAAAATAGGCCATTCATTGAAGGTGCGCCTTATAATGTGGTGTGCCTTATAGTGCGGAAAATACGGTACATAAAACCATATTTCTACTGACCTGTGGTATGAGAAAGACGAGACAGACACGTTGAGCTTCCTTCACATTCATCAGGAAGATTTATTCTTCTTGTGTGCTCAATCTTCTGTATGCCACCAACGCGTCAGTGCCCCCCTAGTGGTTGTGTGTGGAATTGCACGGACTAACTGAAATAACACTAAAAAACTTATTACGAGAAATTAAAGGTACAAAATGAACAATTTTGTTGGGATGCCTATTTTCTTACTTATTGTTTTTATTTACTAATAACTTGTTTTTCACCTCTCTACATTTGCATAGAGCCAGCTCCCAGTCACTCAACAGGATATTTGTTCCAGTGTTATAATATGGACTGACAGCCTGACTTTATGTCAGGATCCACTCAGTTTTCATCTGTTAAATTTGGTTCTGCTTGTGGATGGAGTTGAATGCATGAGAAAGTCAATGTTAATCAATCTAGCTTGACTTACAAACAACTACAAATCTTTCAAAACAATGTTAGACGATAGGAATAATTTTCCTGTTAGTTTCTGGGCCGGACTTAAGAAATGTCTTAGCAGTAGTCCAGGGCCCCAAGGTTTGGGGGAGGCCAAAAAATAATTTTTGTGTGTTAATCTTTTGCACCTCATACAATTATAGGCTCATTTCACATTTGGTGATTTATTAAAATATTGTTAGATTTTTGTTAATTTAAGCAGCATTAAAATATTGCTGGATTTTTATTAATTTAAGCAACATTAAAATATTAGAAAGCCATTATCTTTTTGGGACTAACAGATGGCCGCTGGATAGGAGGGACTGTGTGGATCTGGCCTGCAATTTATTGAAAATCTATTGAATATCCGCGGTTACAACTCAACATCCAAGCAAGTGTTGAATTTGAACCTTGGTATTCAACTAATGTTTGGACTTGTAGAGCCAATTCTACAATTTTAATTCACAAATAGCTTTTACTTCTCTTACCCATATTAAATTTTGAGCACTTTTTGACTACATGTGCTTGAACAACCAGCAAAAGCCTAGCTATCAGGTATCTCAGCAGCTGACAAGTGGTAAAATGGCTCCATTTTACCACTTGTAAAATGGAGCCATTTGATATATTGTGGAAGAACTCAAGCTCAAGAAGAACACTGAATGTCATGTCAGAAGAACCGAGTAAGGCAAACACTAACAAACAAGCCTGATGCATTTGATTGGAGAAATTCAACAACTGAAAACAATTATCAAAGAAAAAGATGAGAAAATAGATGAGTAGGAAAAAAGAGTGGAGGACCTGGAACAGTCTGCAAGAAAGGAGAACGTGGTGATATCTGGGCTCAACATGACATACCGCATATACGCAAGAACAGTAGAAGATAATTAAAGGGGAAGATGCACCACCAGATGAACTACTTTCTCTTGAGCAGCAAGCCATAAAGTTTTTCAGCAGCAGTAAAACTATTGCTGCTTGTTATAAAATGCTGCAAACGCAAAATAGAAATCTGGATGAAAGGAAAAAGAGACCAAATATCATCCTTCGATTTGTGAGTACAAAACACAAAACTGAACTGCTAAAAGATGTAAAAGAACAGGTGTGTTTGTGAATGAACAATTCACAAAGAAGAATGGAGAGATTGCTTACCAAGCCATGATACTGAAAAAGGAGAAAAATACAGGCTGCATGGACTAGGAATTGTAAGACACTGATAAAACTTAATGGTTCTCCTGAGCAAGCTAAGGTTCTAACCATTAGAAATCTTGTTGAGCTGGAGAAATATAGATGAACAGAATAAAATTAACTTGCATTTAAAGGATTACAGGTTTCTTTGCTTTTTTTGTACTTCGGTCTTTTAGTTCTGAACATACTGATGGAAGTGAAGAACATATTTAGTCATTAGTCAAAGAATGCAATTTAAGTGTTTTGATCTTAAATTTTATGATTTAGAAACTGATAAAGACCCAGAGACCAATACTAAACTGTAGTGATGTTACGTGATGTGCCGAGGCTTCGAGGCGTGTGTCGAGTAATGGAGGGGGCGTTTCCGTAAAGCGCGTATCAAAGCTTGCTTCATTTAGGGGAGGAGCCGAAAACGATGACGTCCAAAGCCTCGCTGCCCGGCTGTACCACGTGACTGCTTCGGGAAGTGGCTCAGATTTTGGCGAGGGGTTTGACAGCTTTAGAAACCCCACAGGCTCCATTCAAAATGTGGGTTGTTGTAGGCGAGTTGCGGTCAGTTGAGAGAGTGGGTAGAGTTTTGATAGTTTGGATAGTGGTTATTTAGTTTGAGACAGTTAGTTTGGTGTTTGGAGAGTTTAGGAGAGAGATAGATAGGAGATTTAGGAGCGCGAGGACAGGATAGGAGTAGGATGGAGCCAGTGAGAAAGAGGAGGATTTCCCCTATGTGGGAACATTTCGATTTGATAAGCCCTAACAAGGTAAGGTGAACTGAACATTTGCAGATGCATTAGGTTTGCTTATGAGGAACTGTATTTTTCACTGTTTCTTATTTTCTGTAAAGGTGAGGTGTTTATTGTGCTCCAAGGAGTTGGGGTACAATAATAACACCTCATCCATGCTAAGGCACTACTGTGCCTTGCATGAGAATAGGGAGGAAACTGGAGCTTCACCCAGCCAAGGTATTTCATTACTATTTTACAAACACATTATCACAATTTTTGCATGCTGATGTTTGCTTGTTGTGCAAATAAAGACAGGTAACAGACACTGTATTTATTCCCTTTTAACCAGCCACCAGAAAACAAGAGCTGGATGAAGCTCTAGTCTCCATGATAGTGAAGGATACCCAGCCTTTCACTATTGTGGATGACGTTGGATTCAGGACATTTGTGTCTAAGCTGGATCCCAATTATGTTCTCCCTACAAGGCAGGTATGTGTGGGTCCATACATGAAACGAATGACTACATTATTGTATGTGTCACAATTCAGCAATATATATATATTTCTTCCTTTAGGCTCTGAAGGCCATGGTGGAGGCCAAATATGAGTCTGCTAAGGAGCACGCTAAGGCTAAAGTAGAGAAGGTGGCTGCTGTTAGCCTTACATCAGATATGTGGACATCCATCAACATGGATGCCTACCTGGCAGTGACATGCCACTTTGTGGAGGAGAACGAAAAGCTGAGCTCGGTGTTGTTGGGAGTGCAGGCATTCCCCCAGTCTCACACTGCTGAAAATATTGCTTGTGTGAAAGCCTCCCTGATGGAGGAATGGGGAATCTCAGGCAAGGTGACATGCATGGTCACCGATGGTGCTCCTAATATGGTGGCATGCGTGAGAGAGCTGAAGCTTCGCCACCACATTTGTGTTGCTCACACCCTCAATCTTGTTGTGAAGAGGGCGCTTGACCAGCACCCTGTGCTCTCTGGCCTCCGGGCCAAAGCAAGGAAGCTGGTTGACTACTTTAGAAGCAGCACCACTACTAAGGTATGCTCTTTTCTTTTATTCCAATATATAATGTTAATAGTTTGTCTGTACTCCTACTGCAATGACTTAATGGCCTACTCTTCTGTATCTTTAAAGGAGAAGCTTACACAAGTGCAGCTTCAGCTGGGCATGCAAGCAACCAAGCTGATGTAGGAGGTGGAAACAAGATGGAACAGCACCTACTTGATGCTGCAACGTCTGGTGGAGTTGAGGGAGCCAGTAGGAGCGGCATTGGCAGGATTACACACTGACATTCCCTTTTTCACTGCCAGTGAGTTTGACATTGTTGTAGCGTGCCTTTCTTTACTCTCTCCTTTCTATGACGCTACCACGGAGCTCTCTGCAGAAGAACACGTGTCGGCATCAAAAGTTATCCCCCTCCTGAAGATGATAGAGAAAGCCCTTCAGGAGGAAGACACCAAGTCGACACCTGCAGTAGCAGTGGAAATAGGAGAGCAGCTCATCAGACAGCTCAGGGAGAAGATGCACATGCTCCAGTCAATGAGTATCTTGTCGCTGGCTACACTCCGGGACCCACGATTTAAACTTATAGCATTTTTCAGCAACACAAAAGCTGCTGAAGCAGTGAAGCGCTTGACTTCAGAGTGTGCCACCGTCATCCGACGGAACACAGAAGAGAACACTCACGAGATTCCCCAGGCTTCCACCTCTCAAGAATTCACTGGAGGTAATCTTTTATATTACATTTTGAGATTACTTATTCCTATTACAACACTTACTAACATGACCTGTGGTTTCCATTTAGGTAGCAGACTTTGGCAAAGATTGGACACTAGTGTCATGGAGGCAAAGAGGACTCAAAATGTGTCAGCAGATGCCACCGTAGAGGTCCAGCGCTACCTGTCAGAGGCAAACATAAGCAGGCTGGAGAACCCCCTGGAGTACTGGGCTAATCATTGGTCACTGTACCCCAATCTGTACAAACTTGCACTTATTTATTTATGCACCCCGGCATCATCTGTGCCATGTGAGCGTGTCTTTTCAAAGGCTGGAGAAGTAGTGTCAAAAAAGAGAAATCGTTTGAAACCAAAAACTGTGGAGAAATTTTTGTTTCTTAATAAAAATGCATGAAATCATCCAAGTTACACAAGCATTAGCCTATTCACTACCCCCTCCCTAGTTCCACAAGCACTTTCACTGTCCTCTGCCTGATTAAGCCCATGCCATTTTTCTAGAGTCACAGAAAAACATTATTACACAACATGCCATATCACATGACACTACTATTTTGGGAATAATTACACACAGAGAATACATTCAAACAATATTTTATTATACACATATGTGTATACATAATTTATGTAGACAAATGATTTTGTCCTACACCTTTTGTGAAGTCATTCCCAAGAGCCATAATAGACAAAAATTCAATGCATCACACGTGTTAAGATACAGCTGGCTGTGATTATACACCTGGCCAGTAGGTGGTTTTGTGTGCACATGAAGCTTCAAAAAATGAACCCGTTCTCAGACCAGTTGGCTCAAGTGGTTCAATGCCTCATGAGGCTTCATCTCACCATCACTACTAAACTGTCATGAACCGTTGTGGTGAGTGGTGGTGAGGCAGACGTAGCAGACCCAGGATGAGATGATTGATGGAAGTTTAATGATGACAGTAGACTTAAATAATACCAAAAAGTCCACAAAACCTGGCAGCACAGTTGAGCGGAAGGCTAGGGCTCAGCACTGGTAGCAACAGGCTACACGCATGGACAGGAACACATTGACAAGGACCCGACAGAGACGCTGAGACACAGGTGACATTAAATACAGGGGAGGGTAATCACAGAAACGAGACACACCTGGGAAACAATCAAGGGGAAGACAGGACAACACGAAGACTCAGGGACACAGAAAACTCTAAATAAATACACAGAAAAACACAGATCCTGACATAAACAGCATTGTGAATGCTATTGTGAAGACAGTATTAACCAGGGGCGCCCCACGGGCCCCTGACCAACAGGAGGTTCCCCTCCCAGACCAAAAAGCACACATTTGCCCTGAACACGCCCCTGGATCTACATGAAATGGTTTGTTCCTGCTTGGAACGCTTGACGATGACGGTGTTCAGCAGCAGTCAGTGGAAGACAAGAACGACTGTGGCGGTTAATATGCTGCTAAGAAAAATAATAAAGTTAGGTTTTCAAAAACATGGAGACAGAGAAAGAAAAGGGTAAAAGTGTCCATTTGTGCCAGTTGTTCTCTGAGAGAGGTGAGTAGACTGTGTGAGATTATCAATCATTCAACATAGTTAGCTTAGCTAGAGATTACCGTTTGCCTCCATTTCACTAGCATTTAATGAATTAAGGAAAAAAATTACCAACATATTGGTGGTACCTTTTACCACTTAACAACGGATGAGTCAGTCAGCAGCAGCTCTAACCCACGTCCCTCCTGACCTCCCCTCTCCTGAGTGAAATTAAAGCTGCAGTATGTAACTTTTATAAAAAATTTTTTTTACATATTTGTTAAAACTGTCATTATGTTGTGACAGTATGGCATGAGAGATAATCTGTGAAAAATCTATTTCCTCTGCCTACTCCCAGTGCTCTCTAGAAACAGCTAATCAGAGACAGGAGCGTTTTAGTGCTGTCAATCACAATCTCATGTGGCTGCTCATTCTCCTCCCCCTCGCTCTGTGTTATGCTGTAGCTAGCACAGCTTGTTGTGAATGCTCAGTCTAGTTAGCATAGCTACTGTTAAGGAGGAAAGTTATTAGGTTAGCTTAAACTTTGGAAAAAGCATGGCTCTCCTTCCCTCCTGTTAGCCGGGTCCCGAGCGGATGTCGTCACGGCTGCAAGACTACGGCGAGGCACAATGACGTCACAGATCACAGAGTTTAATTCATACAAAGCACCGCATGAATCCGTTAACAGAGCTGCAGAGGTACAGAGATATACATTTTATCACAGACAAGGGGAAACAGACAACACGAAACACATAAGACAGACAAAGGCGCCCACGTGGAGAGGAAAAGATGGAAAAAAACTCTCTCTCTGTTTGCTGTCCTGGCATTTTAAATCAAAGAGGTGTTTCCCTATTTAATATATGCAAAGTAGGCGTTCTGCTCTTCGACCAATTAGAACTCCCTCAGGCCCCCAGAGAAAGTTGGGACTCCCTGATTTATAGCAAAGGTGTCTGTTTTTTATCTAAGCAAAGGGCGGACTACCCCGTGGTCATCTCTGCCTGATACGGAAGATCCCTGGCGCCAAAAAGTCTCTTCTGCCCCATCGGAATGTAACTTTATTGCTCTGTGTGTGGGGGAGGCAAAAGGGCCCTGCTTGTTTAACTGTCTGCTATATCAGTTCCCACATGTTCAACAGAAAACTGTTCCAAATAAGAGTGTTGGCTATACCTTTACACATGTCGTAAGATTAACTGCATTAAACACCAAAATAATCATTTTCCTTTACACTACCAATGACAGCAGATAAACATTTTTCCTATAATGATAAGCTGTTTATTCACCATTAGCACATTTACCAGTGATTGAATATGGTTGATTGACAGTGCTAAGAGCGTCCTATTGGTTCTGATTGGTTGTTTTGGTCGGAATGTTGCATTACTTTAGCCAGTAATAGTAGTTCAGGGAGGAGATGGAGGAGATTGATTGTTTTCACAGATTATCTGTTTCATAACAAACTGGCATGACATCAACATAGCATACAGTGACATAGCATACAGTCAGACCTTTTCCTCCTTCTTGCAATACTCTGTCCATCCGCCCCCATCCGTCCGTCCCCCTCGCCCCAGCACTCTAATGGTATGCAAATTTCACTAGCAAGGACCACTCCACAAAGATATATATTTAAAGATTTACTGATGAATGGATGAGGGATGAAGGGATGGGGGACTAAGGGATGAGGGGATGGATGAAATAATAAAAACAGTAGAAAAGAGTTAGCTGAGTTGAAAACATGGTTTGATTACAATAAGTTATCATTAAATGAAGAAAAAACTAAATTCATGGTATTTTCTGGCAATCGGATCTATAATAATGTAATGTTATGCATAAATGGAATTAAAATTGATCGAGTTTATGAGACAAAATTTGTAGGGATTATTATAGATAATAAACTCAGTAGGAACCCTCATGTTGAATATATTAGAAATAAAGTTGCAAAAACTATTGGAATATTGTTTAGGGATGAAGGGAGGAATGATGAGGGGATGATGAGATGAAGGTATGAATGATCTTGATTTGGTTATCTGGGGATAATGATGGAGGGCTTGGGACGTGAAGACTCTGGTTGGGGGTTTGGTTTTCGGGAAATGGTTCCTCTTCTCTTCCCGAGCCTGCATAGGACTCCCAAAAGAGTGATTTAAATTGAACAGAGGAGATAATGAGCTTGTAATAAATCACTGAGATTGTTGCGGATACATGAACGGTACACCTGGGATGACCGGCAACCTAAAACTTGAATCCTCTGATCAGAGATAGCCTGACAGGATGCTAAAGAAGCAGCTCCTATGCGAGAGGGAATGGGCAGAATAATGTTCAAAAAAGATACCTGATCTTAAAAAGTCTAGACTGAAATGACTGGAGAACCATACTCAAGTGGCTGGATTTCAGAATTCTGAGATGAGGTATGGACCTTGAGATGAAACGCTTGCTGAAATTCTGGTCTGAACATAAAGATTGGCTCATATGGGTGGAGGATGGAGTTAGGATGGAAAAGATTAATTGAGACAGCTAACTGACTTCTCTGGAGAGTAGTATCTGAGTGTTATTACTGTGAATGATGATATCTGAAAAGCATGGATGAATGAAGGATTGTACTTGAGATAGAACAACAGGGGAGTCGGTTGGATATTATTGAAGAAAACGATGGAACTGGAGTTGGATGTGTTTCTGAATCTGGAGCGAAGAGTCAGAATTTTTGAAGAAAGTGACAGAACATCAGCGATGTTCTGAGTTACTGGAATGTGAGCTGCTCAAAGCTGGAACTGATGTTAGACTGAGACCAGAGTAAGTCTGAATAAACAAGAGTAGACTTCTTATGCAATTCATAACCCCAAAAGTTTTGCTACAATAATGATGGGGTAAGTTCGAAAAGTGCAAGACAAAGGAACTTTTGAGGCCATTTCAGCTTCAACCATTTGCCTCTGTAATAGCCACCAAGCCTATAGAGATAGTTGCATTTGTGTAGAGTTGAAAGTCTTTGGGATTAATTGTAGAAGAAAAATGTGCCCTTGCAGGAGCGATCAAAGATGTGTGAGCCTTGAACAGAAGGGATGCTGGCTGCTTTTTTTTGATGAAATATTAGAAATGTAGGATTTCTCTGAAGAATGATATGAATTGCATAGCTCAGATAGCCAAGAAATGTCAGAAACCATTGTTTGAAACATCTGTCAGTGGGTAAAATCGAGAGGAGAAAAGTGCTTTGATTGCTCCTTTGGGGCTAGTTAACAACCGAAAGTGAGGTAAACTGTGAAGTAAAAGCTCCTTTCCAAAACATGCCGATAAATGGCAGAAATGTGGGTGAATGAGGGGGACTTTGAATGCACAGGTGATGTCTCCTTTAAAGAGCCCAGTGTGTTGGCCTGCTAAGCAAATGAATTTAATGGTCTGTCGGACCCTCCTTTAACTTCTTTGGCTGAAGTGAGTCAACTGTGTCTGGACCTGAAGGAGCAGACTGAAGACAGAGACAATGATAGGTGGAATTTGGAATATCAATGCCTGGGGTGAAAACCATGAATGAACCTGTCAGTGAGAAAGTTTAACTCTCTATCGGGATGATGTTAAAAGACAGGAATGAGAGTGTTCACCTTGATTTAGAGTGAAGATATTGTTTTAGTAAATTTGCCATGGAAGTAGGATTGTAGGGACAGAAACTCCTTGCATACGCACCGCCACAAATTAACAGGCATGCAGCAGTTTGTGGCTGGAGACTGAACTGCCAACATCGTTAAAATTATTGCAGATCATCTTGCCCCCCCTGGTACAGGATGGCGTGGCCCCATTTGTTGGCACCCTCAGAAATTGGTGAGTTTACAAGAGGGTTGATGTCTGGTTTTTGGGTTGATATGAAGAGGAAGGGCACAGGGAGACTGCCAAACGGAGGCTGAAGAAGGGCGAGATGAGGAACGAGGATGAAGAGGCAGAGTAATTGTACAAGCAGTGGCCGGATTAGATGTAGCATCACAGAGACAGATGTGCGTGCAGCAAAATGCGGCAGTCCAATTCCGGTTCATGGAAACCCGGCATGTCCCCTGATCGAATTGTTGAAAACGGCCAGCTACCTGTCGCAAAAAGAATGTGACATTGATGGAAGCCTGAGCTTCCACATCGGAGAGTCCTGTTGAGAATAATGGAGACAGTCCTCAAATTCGGACCTGGGAACTAGACGCTCGAATGTATGGAATTCCTGAATAGAAGGAACGTCAGAGCAAATTTGGTCAGAGTGAGGTCTTTAGAATGAGGACCTGAAAAATTTTAGTTGCATAGTTGAAGCCAAGAAGGGACAGAGCAGACCGCACTTAATGAAGGAAACCAATATCCTTTGAGGTTTGTAGCAAGATGTTGCGTATCTTCTATAATTCTATTGTTGAGAGTGTAAATGACTAAAATCGTCTACAGAATGGTTCCGGATCATTCTGTAGATGATCTTATGCTGGTGTTTGGCTAAAACCTGGAAGATAGAACACATTATTACAGTTCTAAAGTCCCTACACTGGCACCCTGAAGCTTAGAGAATAGACTATAAAATACCGTTGTTAGTTTATAAATCACTGAATGGCTTAGTGCCACAATACATGAAGATCTACTGTTGTTGTATTGACCTTCCTGACCTTTCGGGTCTTCTGATTCTGGTCTGTTCTGCGTCCAGAACCAAAAACTGTTGAAACACTTAATTCTTTTAAATCCAGATTTAAAACATGCCTGTTTAGAGTTGCTGTTGAACCATTGTAAATGGTGTGGAATACTGCCATAATCAATCAAATTTTATTTGTATAGCACATTTCAGCAGCAAGGCATTTCAAAGTGCTTTACATCATTACAAACACAGAAACACAATGCAAGATAGAATCAACAATCAAAACACAGCATTAATTATAAATCAATAATTGATTTATTGTAATCAATTACAATAAATTTGTAATTGATTACAATAAATTTGTAATTGATTACATTTCAAATACAATTCTAAACAGGTGGGTTTTTAGTCGAGATTTAAAAGAAGTCAGTGTTTCAGCTGTTTTACAGTTTTCTGGAAGTTTGTTCCAAATTTGTGGTGCATAGATGCTGAAAGCTGCTTCTCCTCGTTTGGTTCTGGTTCTGGGGATGCAGAGCAGACCAGAACCGGAAGACCTGAGAGGTCTGGAATGTTGATACAATAACAGCAGATCTTTAGTGTATTGTGGTGCTAAGCCGTTCAGTGATTTATAAACTAACAACAGTATTTTAAAGTCTATTCTTTGAGCTACAGGGAGCCAGTGTAGGGACTTTAAAACTGATGTTATGTGCTCTATCTTCTTGGTTTTAGTGAGAACGCGAGCAGCAGCATTCTGGATCAGCTGCAGCTGTTTGATTGATTTGTTGGACAGACCTGTGAAGACGCTGTTGCAATAATTAATACAACTGAAGATGAACGCATGGATGAGTTTCTCTAGATTTGGCTGAGACATTAGTCCTTTAATCCTGGAAATGTTCTTCAGGTGATAGAAGGCCAACTTTGTAACTGTCTTTATGTGGCTCTGGAGGTTCAGGTCAGAGTCCATCACTACTCCCAGGTTTCGGGCCTGATCGCTGGTTTTTAGTTGTAATAACTGAAGCTGTGCATTGACTCTAGATCGTTCCTCTTTAGGTCCAAAAATAATAACTTAAGTTTTGTTTCTGTTCAGCTGGAGAAAGTTTTGGCGCATCCACACATTTATCTGTTCTAAGCATCTGTTCAGTGATTGGATGGGCTCTGAGTCACCTGGTGACATCGTAATGTAGAGCTGTGTGTCATCTGCATAGATATGGTAGCTAATATTATTTCCTGTTATAACCTGAGCTAGTGGGAGCATATAAATATTGAATAAGAGGGGTCCTAGGATTGAACCTTGGGGTACCCCACATGTGACCTTTGACCTCTTTGATGAGAAGTTTCCAATTGAAACAAAGAAATCCCTGTTCTTTATGTAGGATTCAAACCAGTTAAGCACTGGACCGGAGAGTCCAACCCAACTCTCCAGTCGATTCAGTAATATGTCATGGTCAACAGTGTCAAAAGCTGCACTGAGGTCCGACAGAACCAGCACTGTGGTTCTCCCACAGTCTGTATTTATATGGATGTCATTGAACACTTTTACGAGGGCGGTCTCCGTGCTGTGGTGAGCACGAAAACCATACTGGAAGGAGTCAAAGCAGTTGGTTATCGTTAGGAAGCTAGTTAATTGTTTACACATGGCTTTTTCAATAACTTTGCTGATGAATGGGAGGTTGGAGATCGGCCTTTAATTCTGCATTAGTGATTTGTCCAGATTGTTCTTTTTTATAAGTGGTTTGATTACTGCTGTTTTCAAACCCTGGGGGAAAATGCCTGATGAGAGCGATGAGTTTACTATTTGGATCAGATCAGCAGCAATAACAGGCAGGACTTTCTTAAAGAAATGTGTGGGTAAGACATCCAGACAGCAGGAGCTTGACCTTAGTTGACTTATAATTTCATGTAGGATTTTATAATTAAGTAGTTGAAATTGGGTTGTTTTTCCTGTATTTGTTTTATTTGGGCACAGCATTGGTACTGGCACTTATAGTGGATGTACAGATTAATCCTCTGATTTTTTGAATTTTCTCTGAAAAGAAGCTGGAAAACTGGTTGCAGGCAGCATTACATTGGAATTCAGGCGGTAACGTCACAGGAGGGTTTGTGATTCTGTCAACTGCTGCAAATAAAGCTCGAGCATTGTTAATGTTTTTTGTTTATGACATCTGCAAAGAAAGCCTCTCTTGCATGTTTTAGTGTTAAATGATTGTTACGTAATCTTTCTTTATAGATGTCATAATGAACGTGAAGTTGAGTTTGACGCCATTTTTGTTCTGCCCTACGGCAGAGTTGTCTTGCAGATCTAACTGTTTGTGCATTCCTCCATGGAGATTTCTTCCTACCAGACACAACCTTCATTTTAATTGGGGCAATGGAATCAATAATATCTGAAACTTTAGACTGAAAATCATTTACCAACTTATCTATGTCATTACAGCTTAAGGGTGAGGAAGAAGAGTAGATTTGATTAAAAGTTTCTGCTGTGTTTTCAGTGAGAGAATGTTTTGTGATGGTTGCTGTTTTTCCAAGTGGGTTAAAGGATAAAGAACTTTCAAAGATAACAGCGAAGTTATCCAAAAGGGTGACATCAGTTATAGAGACATTGGAAATATTCACACCCTTACTGATAACTGGGTCCAGTGTGTGTCCTTGAGTGTGTGTTGCTTGTTTGAGATGTTGTGTTAGACCAAAAGTCTCTAAAATATTAGCGAGCTTTTTTGCCCCTCTGTCTTGGGGGTTGTCAACATGAATGTTGAAATCACCGGCAATTATTAAACAATCATAATCAATACATATAAGAGATAGAATCTCATTCAAGTCAGTAAAGAAATTTTCCACAAAAGTTGGAGTTTTTTATAGAGTTACTGTCAAAGTTTGTTTGTGGCCTTTAACCTCAATTCCAAGATACTCAAAGAGGTGAAGTGACCCAAAGAGATTTTACTACAATTTATGGTATTCTTAAATATTGAAGCCACGCCTCCTCCTTTTTTATGTTTTCTATTCTCACTGAAAAAATTGTAGTTAGGAGGCGCAGATTCAATTAGTACGATCGGTTCATTATTGTCATTCAACCATGTTTCTGTCAGAAACATAACATCGATATTATGCTCAGTGATGAAATCATTAATTAATAGAGCTTTAGCACAGAGAGATCTTGTATTTAAAAGAGCTAGTTTAAGTGACTTGAAGGCCAAGAGTTCTTCAGTCTGAGGTTCCTTTAGGCAGGGGAACAGTCTGAGGTTTGAATTAAAACAGCTGTATTTTATGTTTCTGTTTTTTGCAAATTTTCTTGTAGTGATCCGGACAGGTAATGTCCTGTTCTGCAGTGCCGGGGGGCCAGACACATTCTGGAGTAAAAACGGGTGTAAAGATAAAATCTGCACCCCGGCCTCAGACCTCAGAAACGCAGAGTGATGGATCCTCTGGGAAATTAGAGTCAGGTGGCTTAAATGAAGTGAGGTCTGCTATGTGAGCGCTAAGGAGAGATGCCCCAAGTAAAACCTGTTGATTCATTCCATCTGTAAGTTTGGACTACGGTCCAGAAGACATTTCTTCATGTGTATCTTGTGAATCCTGTGAATTAGTGGGTGAGCAGAGAGGGAGGGGGGAAGGAGGAAGGGAACCAGTCGCTCTGTCTTCAGTCGATGTTGTATCAGCTTGTTTTGGAACTAGTTGCTTCTGATAAGCGGAGGGTTCCATCCTCGTCAGACATCCTTGAGCCTGTTCTTCTGAAGCGATGATCAAATTGCTGTCCTTGTTGATAAAATGAAAAAGGTTTGCAGTGAGTAGCTTTATCCCATATTTATTAAGATTGAGTAAGACAAAATGTTAAATTTCACAGTTCAAATTAACTGTGTTTTCTAGGACTCCAGGTTTTTTTTTCTTTTTAATATGTGAAGCGCTTTGAACTGCCTTGTTTGCTGAAATGTGTGATACAAATGAACTTGATTAACTGATTGACTGTGGAACCTCTGGAGATGATTCTTCATAAATCAAGAAAATTCTAAACAACATTGACCATTTTGTTCACAAAACTGTCTATTCAGAGCATTTTCAGACAGAGGTTTCTTCAGATTCAGTATAGAGCAGATCGCTGTAGAAGATATTTCCTGCCAACGGTCATCAACATCATTTAGAATTTGATGGCGAAATTAAGGTAAAACAGAAGAAGGACGTTGAATTGATAAAGTGGGCTGGACAGAGAGAAAATGCGGTGGCAATATTGACGTTAGGAAAACATTTGTGGATGGCGAGTGAAGGATGGATCAGAAGGAAATGGAGTAGGAAGTATTGGTTGAACTGAATTTGTCAGCTTTGAAAGAAGCATGAGCCAACTAGACATGAAAGGTAGAAGGAAGATTAGAAGAAGGGATGGTGGGATAAGGGGATGAAGGGATGCTTGTTTGCAAACATTGAGGATGAGGATGAAATGATGGTACAGATAGGAGCTGGAAAGCTCAAACAAAGAGGATGCGGCAGAGAGTGTAATACTACCTAGCTCCCACGAGCTATTGGTGCGAGTGAAGGTCCGGAATTGGTGTGAGTGGAGGCAGAAATTACGTCACCGGAAATGTTGGAGGAGGTAGCAGAAGCCCAGGATGTGTGGACTTCTGTTGTTTGTTGAGCTTCTGAGGAGGAACGCTGAGATGTGGATATGTTTGTGTTGCATGGCTGAGAGACTCTGGAAGTCCGAGGTGATCTGGGAGGAGCCTGACACTCCAATGGAGGTCTACGAGCCAGCATCGGAATGACGTCACCAGAGATGTTGGAGGAGGAAACAGATGCTGAGGAAAAGCCGGAAGCGTAGGATATTCGGATGACAGGGATGCTGTTTGATGAGGTACGAAAGATGAAAGGACTTGGAAGAATCTTGTCTCTGGTTGACGAAATGTAACAGATTGAGGTGAGTGGGTGAGCAGAGTATAAATAGGCTGCCTGGAAAATTAGAGGTATGGTTTGGGCGTGGCCCAGCTCCCGAACTTAAGTTAACCCATTAACTCCATGTGTCACATCGCCATAAACACATTTGAATATCAGAAAAATACTGGAATAAATACAAGCCATTTGTCAAATAAAACGTTCATGTTAGATGAACGACACATTTCTGAATCAATCTGACCCTATGTGAAAAAGTAATCTTGTCATAATGTGGTGGACCCAAAAGCAGCAGACAAAACCATAGAATGATCATGAGTGTTTAATGAAACAAAATCAGAATCCAAGGAACAGCCAAAGGAGAGCATAATAAACCAAAGCAAAATCCTTTGGTTTATATAGATGCAGAGGAACATAAGGGAGAGATGATCACCGACTGGCAAGTTGTGACTGAGATAGAGGACCTTAAATACTGAAAGGTAGCAAATTGAACAATGGAACTAGCTAGATGAATTAACTGCTTGCAGGTGTGAGTTGAGCTAGCTGAGGGGTGGGGAGAAGGTGGCACAGGGAGGCTAAGAAGACATACTGGGGAATACAAAAGGAGGAAACACCAGGGAGCTGAAAATACTTCTAATACTAAAGAAACACTAAGACTAAAGAAAACCTGGTAAACTAGGAAAAAAAGACATGAGGGAAACCATAAACAAAACAGAAACAAGGCTGATCTAACAATAATAAGAATTAAGGAACATAGAGCTGGAGTAACTAGAATGGCTAAACAAAGAAATAACCTAACTAGAATCACTAATCCTATGAAAGATGGACATAGATTCAGACAAAAAGACTAACTAAACCTAAAGTGAAAAATAAAAAAATTAGAAACACTACAGGGGGAGCTAGAAGGACTTAAGAAATAACCTAACTCTAGTTATTGATCTAGAGTCAGCACACAGCTTCAGTTTTTACCCAGGCTCAAGATCTGGGTGTAGTGACAGACTCAGACCTGAACCTTCAGAGCCACATAAAGACGGTTCCAAAGTAGGCTTTCTATCACCTGAAGAACATTTCCGGGATCAAAGGACTAATTTCTCAGCATCAGACAAACTCATTCATGCATTTATCTTTAGTCGCATTGATTACTGTAACATCTTCACAGGTTTGCCTTAAAAATCAGTCCTCTAGTTGTAGCTGATCCAGAATGCTGCTGCTGGTGTGTTATTCTGTGTCAGTTTCTTATTTTTACTAAATTAGTCTTGTTCCTGTTTTTCTTTTTAGTGATTCTAGGTTATTTATTATCTAATTATTCTTTAGTGTTAGATTTACTGCCTGTTCCCCTGTGTGCTCTCCCTCACCCCCTGTGCCACTTCCTCTCTCTCTCTCCTCAATCTGCCTCTTGTTTTCTCCCCTCAGTTAGCTCATCAGCCCAGGTCTTTTGTTCAGCACTCAACCTCTCCAGTATTTAAACACTTCATTCTCAGTCACTCCTCGCTAGTTTCTCCCGTCTACTTATACCCCCCCCCACACACACACACACACCCCCACACACACATATACAGTATATACATATATATAAACAGCTGACGAATGCTTTTGAGAGAAGTGATGGTGCATCTCCATTGACTTTGAAAGAGAGCTTTTCGTCCTGGTGCTTGCATCCAGGAGTCCTTGGAGAGTTTTGATTAACCACATCTGCTCTTGCTTTTTATTGGAATTCATTACTGCAAACTCTTTGGTAATTAGAAAGACCGTCCTTCATGTCAAGTCTAAAACATGACTGCTGGCTAATTGTAATCTGTTGAGCCACTTGTGTTATTCTGCATGCATGGGAGTACACAATATAGAAATCTGATTAATGATGCTAATCTCTGCCACCCTTGGAGGTCCATATGTAAACAGAGGACTCAACTGGTTGGTTGCAGTGTAATTAGTCAACACAGTCAGGTCCTATTTTTCCTCCATCTTTTCTTCCTCTCTGTCTCTTTGTTTGTCTTGTCAACAGGACAGATACAAACCAGGTTGTCAACAAGCCTGCTAGAAAGGTTAAGATTTACATAAAATATAGCAGTCTGCTTATACATACGTCACAGAAATTTCTATTATTGTTTTCCTTGTCTTTTTGTGCTCGTTTCTTCAACTTTTCTGATGCCGACTGTCACTCTGAATGTCTATCATTCTTGCAGACAGAGGCAGGAATGCAGGTGTGGCTGAACTCACACGCACACCTCCAAGCAGTCATAAACATTTCTCATACCTGAGCAGACATAAAGCGCAATGAAGATCATCCATCACAGTCAAGGTAACAAGTCTGTGGCTCTTAAAGTACCGTAATCTTAGTATACCACGTCCTGGATGTGTACAAAAGATATCCAGTGCTACACCATGACTATAAAAGAGAGACTGTCTTTTATTACGATGTTCTGCTGGGAAACCTGCTCTTCTTCCATATCGATCATAGTCACCAAATAACAATAGCACACACTGAAAATGGCATTAATCTTAGAAAAAAACACCCAGATAGAGCTGGAAAAACAAAACAAACTATGTTCATATTTCTCAAACATCAGTGTACAGGGATGCAGAAGAGTTTTTGGAAAACAACCACACAATGCTCTTACAGCTAGATTGGTGTTCCAATATAGCTTTGTGTTTGCTCTCAGATGTCAAATCTTTGGAGTTTCCAGTTGGAAATGCAACAATAACCTTCTCTGAACTTCACAAAAGAAACCATATTTTCAATATGATATGACTGTCAAGCATATAAAATACAGTAAAATGAACGATTTATATAGCACTTCTGACAGTTTGTATCGACTTTAAACTGTAGCATGCTTAATACTGTCATGTAAGGCTGCATTCACACTGCAGCCTGAAGTGACCCAATTCCGATTTTATTGACATAATGCAACCTGTATCCGATTTTTTCATGACAGCCTGAACAGCACAGGTCAGATTCTTTTCAAATGCGACCCATATCTGATACGTATCTGTTGTGATCTGTGTTTTTCTGTGTTTATTTCTGAGTTTTCAGTGTCCTTGAGTCTCTTCATTGTCCTGTCTCCCCTCGATTACTCCCAGGTGTTTCTCATTCCCTGATTACCTCCTGTGTATTTAGTGTCACCTGTGTGTCTGTGTCTTTGTTGGGTCCTTGTCTACCAACAGTGAGTCATGTGTTTTTTCATTCATGTCCATTTGTGTAGCTAGTGCTACCTGTGTTGAGCCCTGTTTTCCGCTCTGCAATGCTGCCTGGTTTTTGGACTTTTGTTGGATTCTCATGAATAAATATCATAATTTTTTACTACAACCTGGTTCCACCGCGTCTGCCTCACCACCTCACACCGCACCTTATGACAGAAGGACCCGACCAAGACAGAGGTGAGATACGCTCCCAATATGGATCCAGCAGGATTCAGAAGAACAATAAAGGATTTTGTAGAGGAGGTGGCAAGACCATATTCAGCCCGTCAGCACCTTAATATAGCCACATGCTTGGTGCTATTATTGGACTATTGGATCCCGCGTCTTCCGCACCTGGGTCTGGTGGAGTTGCAGCAGGAGGCAGAGGGGGAGCGCCTGACGGTAATCGCTGTGCTGAAGGGTAACCTTCTGCCTCCCAAGCCGCACAGTCTCTCCGCCAGCCCAGACCCAACTCCAGCATCTCCAGGACCAGCACCTCCAGCCGGTGCACCTCAGTCCGTTCCAGCCGGCATTCCAGCCGGTGCACCCGAGCCCG
This sequence comes from Xiphophorus hellerii, assembly GCF_003331165.1. Taxonomy (NCBI): domain Eukaryota; kingdom Metazoa; phylum Chordata; class Actinopteri; order Cyprinodontiformes; family Poeciliidae; genus Xiphophorus; species Xiphophorus hellerii. The sequence continues at coordinate 1,283,914 of NC_045672.1, read as the reverse complement.
TCCCAGCCGGCACACCCGAGCCCGTCCCAGCCGGCGTCCTAACCGGCACACCCGAGTCCATTCTAGTCTCTGCTCCTGAGTCCGTTCCTGCCCCCGCTCCAAAGACTGCTCCAGGCCGACAGGCGGCCCCGGTTAGTGGGTTCTCGGCCCCAGTTAGTGGGTTCTCGGCCCCACCAGACTTTCCCAGTGTTCCTCCAGAGCCCCCCAGTGCTCCTCCAGACCCCCCAGTGCTCCTCCCGAGACCCCGCCTCTCAGTGCTCTGTTGAAATATGAAGCAGTAATTTGTTCAATGATTAATGGAGAGGCTGTTATGCTGCCATCTGCTGTGTCTTCTGAGTACTGCAGTTGTATTGTATCGTTCTGAGAAAGACAATAAATGAACGTACGTTGAAACGCCTGTTCTCTTCAGGTTATGGGCCCAGAGCGTCGCAAAAAGTTCTGTAAGTGAAGTTTTTGAGTCAGATAAACGGAATTGTGGGATTCACAATGGATGATAAGATGTCAACAAGCTGAGCGGAGCAGAGAACTGGGCAACGTGGAAGTTTCAGATGGAGCATTTGCTAAAAGCTAAAGGACTATGGGGCATGCTAACGGAGACGGATATGCTAACTCCGGACGCTAGCGCACAAGCTCAGGCAGAATTCGAGAGACGGAGAGAAAGAGCATTTTCCATGTTAGTGCTAACTACTGTACTGAGTACTGAGTACACCCCAGTTGTATTTAATAACAAGCTGTCAAACTCCAAAAGAGGCTTGGGACATGCTAAAAGGACATTTTGAGAGAGACACTTTAGCAAATAAACTGTTCTTGAAGAAGAAATATTTCAGATGTGAAATGAAAGAAAAGGACAGCTTAAATGACCATTTAAAACAAATGAAGGAACTGACTGATCAGCTAAGAGCAATAGGTGCTGTAATTGAAGAGGAAGATCAGATTGTAACACTCCTGGGTAGCTTACCACCAAGCTATGCTACGATTGTCACTGCTCTAGAAACAAAGATGGACAATTTGACATTGCAATTTGTTCAGCAAGCATTAATCAATGAAGAGCAAAAAACGAGTCAATGTTAATGATTTCTACAGTGCTGCTACGTCAGTTGGTGCATCAGCCATGTCAACACAAGTTCACAGAGAAATGCAGGACCATTCAAAAGTAGTGGGAGCTGAAAGACAGAGTTCATGGAGATGTTACAAGTGTGGCAAAGAAGGACACATAAAGCGTAACTGTCCAAGCTGGGAAAAACGAATCAAAAATCACAAAGCCAAAAATGCAGTATGTGAAAATGAAGAAGACCCCTCTGAGAGTGCCTTTGTTGCAGAAAATGCAAATCTAACTGGAGCATCAAAACACATGACCTGTGACAAAGAAATCCTTCAAAAACTACCAGCAGTTTTCAAAAACACAGTCTGTAAAACTGGGTAATGGCAGGGTGGTAGAAGCTCAAGGATTTGGCATTGTTAAGTTGAACACGACCTTCAAAATAAGTGATGCTAAACCTGCCACAATGTATGATGTGTTATACGTCCCAAAGTTGTCTGGAAATCTTTTTTCAGTGGGAGCTGCTACAAGAAAAGGAAATACAGTGCAGTTCAAAAAATCTCGGTGCTACATTCGTGGCAAGGATGGAACTCTTCAAGGAATGGGAACACAAAGATCTGATGGACTGTATCAGTTGGATATTAAAGGATCTACGCCGGTCTGTCATAGTGCATCAAGTGCATCAGTAACACCTAATCTGTGGCATCATCGCTTAGGTCACACCACCAAACTAAAGAAACTAGAAGCTCTGGTGAATGAAGTGAAATTCTCTGCAGACAAAGAACTTCCTTTCTGTGAAGCCTGTGTGGAAGGAAAGCTCACAAGACAGCCATGTAAGGCAGTGGGAAAAATCCGTTCCAAACGTAAGCTGCAACTGATCCATAATGATGTCTGAGGACCCATGCAGACTGAATCCATCGGTGGGTCAAAATACTTTGTAACCTTCATTGATGACTTTTCTCGATGTTGTAAGGTTTACTTCATGAAACAAAAAAGTGAAGTCTTAAGCAAATTCAAGGAATTTGAGAGAACATTCTCCAATGAGTGTGGACACAAAGTTGCAAGACTGAGATCAGATAATGGTGGGGAGTACATTTCAAGTGAGTTTCAAGAATATTTGAAGGCTCAAGGTATCCACCATGAGATGTCATACACCTCAGCAAAATTGAGTTGCAGAGAGAAAAAACAGGACATTGGTTGAAGCAGCTAGAAGCATGTTGTCACATGCTAAGCTACCAAAGATGTACTGGGCTGAAGAAGTAGCAACAGCAGCCTACATACAAAACAGATTGCCAACATCTGTTCTGAAGCAAGAGACACCCTACCAATGATGGTCTGGTAAAAAATCTGACAGGAACCATGTTGAGAGTGTTTGGTTGTGTTGCTTATGCACATGTTCCAGATGCTGAAAGACGAAAACTTGACAAGAAAGCTGTAAAGCTCAGGTTTGTGGGATATGCAAACAACGCAAAAGGATACCGTCTATTCAATGAAGAAAAAAGAAGAATTCTGATTCGAAAGGATGTCATCTTTAATGAGTCAGACATTGACTGGAAACAGAAGGAGGAAGTTTCCTGCCCAGAGAAAGAGGTGATTACTATCACAGAAGAAAAGGAAACAACTGATGATGACGTCACTGTCGATGAAACTATTAAAAAAGGAAGCAGAATCAGAAAGGCTCCAAAGAGATATGGATATGACGAGTTTGCAGATATGGTGACTGTTGATCATTGTGCTAATGTGTGTTCTGTCATGGAACCAATCACACTGAAAGAAGCATTAAAGAGTCCAAATGCAAAAGAATGGCAAGAAGCGGCTGATTTGGAATACCAGTCACTGGAAGAAAATGAAACATGGGACCTGGTGGAACTACCAAAGGACAAAGAGGTCATTGGATCAAGATGGGTGTTCAAAGTGAAGCATCAAAGTGATGGAGAAGTGGAGCGATACAAGTGCAGACTTGTTGCCAAAGGCTACTCACAGCTCTATGGTGCTGACTACTATGAAACATTTTCGCCTGTAGTACATTTTAGCTCAATTCATACGTTATTGTCCTTTGCCATCCAGAATAACCTACATGTACATCAAATGGATGTTGTCAATGCATTCTTAAATGGACACCTGGAGGAAGAAATATACATGGAACAACCTGACGGATACATCAAACCAGGTCAGGAGCATCTTGTATGCAAACTAAAAAAATTGATCTATGGATTAAAACAGTCTCCTCGTTGTTGGAACAAAGAGTTCACAAAATTCATGATGGATCTTGGATTTAAGCAGAGCACCTCGGATCCCTGTGTGTTTGTGAGGTCATCACAGGAGCTGGAGATGATTGCAGTTTATGTAGATGATCTGATGCTGATTACAGAGTCAACTGAAAGCATGGATGAGTTAAAACTGACTCTCCAAGAGCACTACACAATGAAGGACTTAGGTGAACTGTCCTACATCCTCGGCATCTCAGTTATTCAAGACAAAGCAAAAAACTGCATCTTTCTTCACCAGAAACAGTACATTGAAAACATTCTTCAGAAATATGGGATGGATAAAGCAAATCCTGTTGCAACCCCTGCTGACATCAGTGTAAAACTGAAAAAGGATGATGCTGTCAGTAATCCTGTCAATCCAAGCACATATCAGTCCATGGTTGGAAGTCTACTGTATGCGGCGATGACAACAAGACCAGACATAGCACAAGCAGTGAGTGCAGTGTCAAAGTTCAATGCAAATCCAAATACTGCACATCTGACTGCTGTGAAGAGGATTCTTCGATACCTGAAGGGCACTGTTAACCTTGCTCTAAAGTATGACTGTTCAGGGGAAAAAGAGTTGACTGGTTTCTCTGATGCTGACTGGGCTGGAGATCAAGACGACCGCCGTTCAACAACAAGCAACATATTTCTACTCAGCAGAGGAGCAGTGAGCTGGCTAAGCAAAAAACAAGCAACAGTTGCACATTCAACAGCAGAAGCTGAGTATGTTGCTCTTAGTCAAGCAGCTCAAGAAGGTACCTGGCTGAGAAGATTACTGAGTGATCTTGGAATGGTCACAATGTGCCTACAGTGATTCTGGAGGACAACCAAGGAGCCATTGCAATAGCAAAGAATCCGGTGGACCATTCAAGAACCAAGCATATAGATATTCGTTACCATTACATTCGTGAATGTGTGCAGAATGGTGAAGTCAAGCTAGAATATTGTCCAACCGATGGCATGAAGGCAGATATCTTGACAAAGCCTCTTGCAAGACAGACGTTTGAGTATTTTAGAAAAAATATTGGACTTTTTCCAATGTAAATCTGTGATAGAATGTCTTGCTTTGTAGTTTTCATTATAAAGTTAACTATTTTTTGTTGAGTATAGCAAGACAAAAAGTAAACTATAAACGGAAAAGGACTAATACATTAGTCTTGCAAGTTGAGTTAAAATTTATTTCAGCACTATCTTGTGCCTTAATACCATTGTAAAAAATTAAGTGGGAGTGTTGAAATATGAAGCAGTAATTTGTTCAATGATTAATGGAGAGGCTGTTATGCTGCCATCTGCTGTGTCTTCTGAGTACTGCAGTTGTATTGTACCGTTCTGAGAAAGACAATAAAGGAATGCACTTTGAAACGCCTGTTCTCTTCATGCTCCTCCCAAGACCCCGCCTCTCAGTGCTCCTCCCGAGACCCCTCGTCACCGCCTCTGGGCGGCCCCTGAGACTCTTCGTCGCCACCTCCAGCGCCGCGGATGACCGCCGGACCACCTCCGTGGTTCCCGCCTCCAGCGTCGCGGTCGCCCGCCAAACCTTCCCCGTGGGTTCCGCCCCCTGTGTTTCCGCCCACCCTGATGGGTTGTTTTTTGTTTTGGACTCTGGCCCCCCGTCCGGCTCCCCTCCGCCCACCCTTGTTTTTTTTTGTTTTTGGGCATCTGGTAGCTGCCCTTGAGGGGGGGGGTACTGTTGTGATCTGTGTTTTTCTGTGTTTATTTCTGAGTTTTCGGTGTCCTTGAGTCTCTTTGTTGTCCTGTCTCCCCTCAATTACTCCCAGGTGTTTCTCATTCCCTGATTACCTCCCGTGTATTTAGTGTCACCTGTGTGTCTGTGTCTTTGTTGGGTCCTTGTCTACCAACAGTGAGTCGTGTGTTTTCAGGTTGCATTCACCTGAATTGAACGTCACTGATACTCAACAAATCTCACTATTCTGCGTCCTGATACTCGCAAGCAGGAAGAAAACCAACAACCATGACTTACTATAATGAGGATTAAGTTGTTAATATGCTGCTCCGGTCAGACAACAACTTCAAATGTGTAAAGCCCAGTTCACACCACACAATTTTAAAATTTTCAAAACCTGAGAGACAAAACACTAGCCGACAAAAAACGTAGGTATAACGGGTTTGATTGTGCAGTGTATGGTGTCCAGCCACACGGCAAGAGCACGACGAAACTGAATACGACATTCTTTCACATTCAGAGCACTCTTCCTACACCTATTGAGTATCTGCCTTGCATGTTAATGGTGCATGAAAGTAAACAGCTTACTCAGACAGGGAAATGAGTGGCAGAACCAGAATTTATCTCAGCTTGCTGCTGTGAATTGAAGGTGATCGAAAGTACAAGTTACATGTTGCAACTTTTAGTCATCACAGAGCAGATTTGACTTTCATGCCAAGTGTCTCCCAGGCCTCCATCGTCAAACCGTCTCCCCCTACTTCCTCTGCCAGCCTCCTTCTTATAAAAGTACCCAGACGCCCTGCTGGCTCTGAAGCAGGAAGGCAAGAGAGCTGGCTCTAGTCGACACTCTCGCTAAGATTTCTCCGCGCTGATGCACCACCCACTCCCATGAATGCCAAGCAGCTCCTTTATTATCTCCGCATTTATATGGTTTTCAGGAGCGGCTTAGGTTTTATTCCTCTGCAATTCCGCCTTTCCCTTTCCCCTCTATCAAATGCGGTATCATTACGCTTGGGATAATCCTCGTCCCTTTGTGCCTCCCTTCCCCTTTAAAAGAGTCTGCAGCCTCACTCTGAGAACACTCCTGTTTTACAACGTGTTCAAAGCTCGGGCAGGGGGAAGGAGTCTGAGGGGCTGGGATGTCTTTTTCCTGGTGCTACTGCAAAATGATGATGAAACCATATGGAGGGTGGTGGTGTGGTTTGCAAGAGGGGGAGGGAAACAAGGGGAGGTGGAGGCGATGGGGAGAGGGGGAGCTACGCAGCAGCATAAATGGCTTAGCAGTGCAGCGAGATGTGAAGGACAGACTGATGTGAGACTGTGTGGCGAGCAAACTAATGAGCTACACATTTCACGGCGAGAAAGAAAAGGAAAGAGGGTAAGGGAGAGAATGGGGAGAGAGGGAGGAGAGATGGCACAGCAGAGGCAAAGTGATGACAGAGATAGAGAGATGAGAAGAGGGAGAAGAGGAAGGAGAGGAAACAGGTGATGATAGGAGCGGATCAGAGGAAGAAGGATGGAGAGTTAAGTTAGCAAAGTTTTGGAGGGAGAATAAAAAGAAGGGAAACACTGGAAATAAGTGAGAGTGACATGAAAACCGTCCTTTTATTTGCAGACTCCTCTCCTTTATCCTCACCATGACAATCTACAGTAAAGTTAGATTCTAATCTGGTGCTGCTCATGCCTTTCATCTTTAATAATGTCTCATAGATTTTATGTGACAGCAAATGAAATAAGAAATCAATGCAAAAAGGTTTGTGACAGATATCGGTCCATTGATTATGTCACATAACTAACTGCAGCCTATGTTAAAATTCTATGTGTAGTCTCAAAGAAAGTCTACATATAGACTTTTTTGTCTATGTGTAGACAAAGAAAGTCCATCTTGCAAGGAAGATGGATATGAAAAAATGGCTTCCAGCTTCCTTTTACAAATAAAATCTTTATGAATGTTGTTTGCATTTGTGTTGATACCCCTGTTACTCCTAAATAAAATAGACAAATAAGAAGAGCCAACCTGTGTAGATGTTAACCTGTCCTCATGGCGTCAGGCAGGGCTGGCCCTACCCAGTTTGAGGCCCTAGGTGAAACTTTGCAATCAAGAAAAACTGGGTAGGCTACATATTGATTAGTTCTGTGTTTGGCTGGCTACACTACACTCTAAATAACTAAAGCAACAGGTAATTTAATCTAATTAGTTTTATTCTACCTATTTTTCTGTCACATTTTCTTCTTCTTTTCTGTTTGTCTTTGTTGGGCACCAGACACTTTAAGATGTTGTGACATGGTGCTTTCTGAAGTTACTTGCATTACAAAACTCACATAAACAAACCCTTATGTAACCTTCCCAAAAAAATAACCATGTTTGGTATCCAGAGTAAACAATAAGGATGCATAAAGTGACATATATAAAAGGTTGAGTAATTATGCTCAAATTTGTTTAAACATCTCATACATTGCAGAAATCTAAGGTTTCTGATCTCTAAAGTCTATTTTTTTTTTAAATTCAACAGCGATCTACTCAAGTAGAAATAATATTACTCAAGTAAAAGGAAAAAGTACAGTGCAGTTAAAATACTGAGTAAAATTTTTCCCAAAAAGTTACTCAACTAAATGTAACCAGAACATAGATAACCATATTAGCAGCCTGTTCCTGTTTACAATCTTTACGTGTTATACTGGCATTAACTAGCCTTCATGTAGCTAACATTGGCTGCTTCCAGCAGCATTACTCGACTCACTCTGTTAGCTTGGGGGAAAAAATATGCCTGACATGATTCTAGCACATAGCGGCGTGCTGTTCTGCACAGCAGCATGTCTCTGTCAGTGCGGAGACATGCTGTGTGTGAGAATCTTAGCCCTCATGTTGCGTTTAAAGGCAGCTCAGAAAAACACGTTACAATGTTACAATCCATGTTAACAAAGGATTATATAGAAACAGGAAGTGCAGGAGCCCCTACTGTGTCAAATTGAGATAGGAAATTTGAGTTGGCCACTCAGAGGTAAATGTAAAAAAAGTAACTTCCAGTCCAGGAGGGGGGCAGGCACGGCTTACTCTGTGGGCAGGCAATGCTCCTCAATGCTCGCCCATGCTGCCGGTCCTGAGGTCAGCCCTGGTCTCAGACATCTGTTAGAGAACATGTGGTGAAAAACAACAGCATGAAGACAGAGGAACACAGCAGGGAGAAAGTCATGGAGAAGTTTAACCAATCATTCAATTAGTCAATCAATCAGTTTATTTCTTTATAAAAACACAAAGATATAAAGTTAAAAACAGTGAAAACTGAAGCATTACATTTTTTCAAGTCCCATTGATAAACATCAGATTGTTGATTAATGTTTCGTTTATAATGTTTCAAATGCAGTTCTAAACAGCTGGGTATTAGTCTAGATGTTAGGTTCAAAGAATCTGAGCACCCACAAAAAGAAGAGAGAGACGAGTGAGTTTTAGATTTACTTGCAAGGAGAACGGACAGGAGCGTGCTTTAGTTACAATCTCCTACCCGCTCTAAAACAGCTCCTCCCAGACCCTTTTTTTATTTCCTGAGGGCGGTCCTAGTTACATAGCCTATTTGGTTATCTTGAGTTAATCACATAGTGTAGCTGCTTCTTCTGTTCTCTTGAGTCACAGGCATGTTGCACCTACGGGCTGCTGTAATGTAGAGTACAAAGTTCAGAGTTCAGTTCCTGTTTGTTTCCTTCTGTAGCAATAATGTAGGAACTGATGAACTCACAGAACAATGGAGTTTCTTGTGCATCTATGGTCTCAAGCACAGTTCCCGTGTCCCTGGGTTATAAACTTTGACCCTTAATCTTCCATTGTTTATCCTGCCAGGTCAGTTCTCAGTTTGACAACCATATCGCTTTCTGCAGACATCTCTCACAAGGCACACATTAGAGAAACAGACATAGAATCTAACAAATTCTCAAATTTGATATCCTCAAATATAATGATTGGTATTTATATGGGTTATTATTTTAATTCTATCACTAGATTTAAAGGAACTCAATGTTTTCTGGAACTTTGTTCCAGATCTGTGGTACATAGAAGCTGAGTGCTGCTTTTCCATGTTCAGTTCTGGTTCTGATGCAGAGCAGAACCAGAACCAGCAGGTTGGTCCAGCAGCAGGAGATCTTTAATCCGTTCAGTGATTTCTAAACTACCAGCAGGATTTTAAAGTTTCTTCTCTCAGTGAAGGACTGTAGAACCGGGTGATGTAGATCTGGGTGATGTGCTCTATCTTCTTGGTTTTAGTCAGAACTCCAGCAGCAGCGTTCTTGATCAGCTGCAGCTGGACCATTGATTTGTTTTCAGACCTGTGAAGATGCTGCTGCAGTAATCAATGCTACTAAAGATAAATGCCTGGATGAGTTTCTTTGATGCTGAGACATTAGTCCTCTGATCCTGGAAATGTTCTCCAGCTGATAGGAAGCCCACTTTGGAACCGTCTTTATGTGGCTCTGAAGGTTCAGGTCAGAGGTCAGCCTGATCTCTAGTTTCCAGATGGAACAACTGAAGCCATGCATTGACTCTAGATATATAACTACAGATCTCTAACTCTAGATTGGTCCTCTTTAGGTTCAAAGACAATAACTTCAGTTTTGTTTTCTGGAGAGTTCGACCCTACTCTCCAGTTGTTCCAGTCATTGTCAACACTGAGGTCCAACAGAACTACCACTATGGTTCTTCCACAGTCTGTGTTTATATGGATATTATTGAACACTAGGCCAATCTCAGTACTGTGGTGGGACTAGAAACTGGAAAGACGTCAAAGCAAAGTCGATCATCGTTAGGAAGCTATTTAACTGTTCAAGGAAATTTTTCAGTAATGATGCTGATGAATGGGAGTTTGGAGATCATTCTGTAATTCTGCAGTAGTGATTTGTCTAGATTGTTGATTTTTTTATCAGAGGTTTGATATCTGCTGTTTTTAAAGCCTAAAGGAAAACACCTGATGAAAGCGATGAGCTTACTACTTGGATCAGGTCAACGAAGGCAGGACTTTCTGAAGGAGTGGTGTGGATAGAATATCGAGACAGCAGGATCTTGAGTTTAATTGATTTAGAATTTCTTCTAGGCTTTTATAGTTCAGTGGTTGAACTATACTCGAGTAATTTTTTCGGCATATGTTTGAGCACAGCATTGGTACTGAATTTAGTGTGGATGTCCAGATTAATCCACAATTTGGCAAAAATATCAGGCAGGTATTGTCATGATTTTCAAGTTTGAGGATGGACCAAAATGCAGACAGAAACTGGGAATATATGTCATATAGAAAGTTTTAATGAAAAATGAAAAAACAAAAAGGTACAAAAAAAACCCCGCAGGGAGCCAGAGCAAAACAAAAACCTGGCTTATTCCTTGGCATAATCCAAGGAATAAGCCAGCAGAGGAAACAGTGGAAAACCATGGAGAGTAACAGAGTATAATGGAAGAGACCAGCAAGGACTGAGAGCAGGAAAAGGGTTTAAATACTGTGAGGGTGAATGAGGCTGATGAGTTTACTTGGAGAGAGAGAGAGAGAGCGTGGCACAGGGGGCGAGGGAGAGGGCACAAGAAACCAGGAAATAAATCTAACACTAAAGATTAGAAATATAATGAAACTAGAGTAACTAGAAATAACTAGAAACAAGAAATATACATAAATAGAAACACTAAGAAGAACTGAACTAAAGTAAAACAGAAACCAGACTGATCCAATCAAAAAAACGAGACTTAGGAACACAGAATAATCAAACTGCTATGAAATAATCAAAACACCAAAACAACCCAAGATCCTGAGAGGAATGTTGCTGAACATTTTTAATACTTGAATAACCTTTTGAAAAACATCTTCATGAAAATTAAATAACAGTCATTTTGTGTACGACAAAAAGCACAAAATTGTTCCATAAGGAATCTAATCCATAACAAACTCACAAATCACTTGTGAGCGCCCTGCAGCTCTGGTACATACAGTTATTTTTGGAGGCACACATGGGAAAATAACTCTTATTTTCTCCTCCCTCCTCCACAGCTTCCTGCTCAGTACCTGAGCGACTGCAATCTCTGCAGGAAGAGGCCTGTGGTCTTCAATTACTGAGTGCAGGCTGAAATTCACCTCGTCCAAGTTACCTTTAGAGTGTGTTTTTTTATATGTACGAGCAATTCCACCACTCCAGGGTCCCCAGTGCATCAAAATTTAAAGGCAGATAAAACATGGAAGACAATGCAGCATTTTTTCTGGAGAGTGCAGAATTTGCTCAGAGTAAGAGAAGAAAATGCCTCAAGATGAGAGAAGAAAGGATTCTGTGAATGTAAATGGTGAAAGTTAAAGCAGTGTCTCGTTGGAGTTAAACAGGTTTTATTTTCTGCCATGTTTCAGAACAATAGGATGTTTGACAAACATCACATTCATTTATAAAGGGTATATGGAACCATTTTAATGCTTTTCCTTTTCAGGTGTGAGTATGATAGTTAAAGTAAGCAATATATGAGAAAAAATTTTCATTGTTGTTTGTGCAACTAGCTTTTCATAAAATAAACAAATTTGTGTTTAGATTTAAATTTGTGTTTTGTTTCCAACATAACAGCCGTCTAGAACCTCAAAATGACTATACAATTATATGAAATTATTTTATATTTATTGGCTTTTGCAGTAGGCTGCTGCTGCTGTAGACGTTTTCAGACACCTAACATTTCATTGAGTCAGTGCCAACTTCCTTCGTCACAAAATGTAAACAAAAATGGCGCGGTGTTAGATTTTAGCAAATGTAAGACTTGCCAGACAAATGCACTAACGTTCGATTAATGCGGACTGAACAGGGCATCTTCACCCAAAGTTTCAAATGCAGTGGTTTGAAATGAAGACAACTGTCTTCAGGTACCAAATAGTCTTCGGTTAGGTTCTTGACAAACCCTCAACCCGTCTCTTTAATAAGAAATGCTTGTAATGATGGCTGTTGGAGGACAGTCCTAGAACCTTCATCATCTGCTTTCTTAAGCATACATTTTAATTGTCAGGGTAATAACGAAATGTAATGCAGACCAATTTGATTAGTCATGCCTCTGCTGTGGCTTGTTACCAAAGGTGTTTCTGCGATATAATTGGTCCATCCAAACTGGAGGTTAAAGGGGCTAATGTGTGAATAATCAGGTTTTCCTCTCTCTCTGACTCTATCTGCCATTCCTCTCCTCTATGATGATACATTATGCTATTTAAGTCTCCCTCTTTTCCTCTTTTAGAAGAGATAAGAGTACATTTCCATCGTCTTTTCTGGTTTTCTCATTATTGTGAAAGTCCTTTTTTTATCTCATGTAGTTGGGGAAAGGAGCAAATTGCTTGTCCTGTTAATACTTTGTTAGAGGTTGTTGGTTTGCACATAAACTCCTAAACTCAGTAAGGCTCATTCAGATGTCACATCCTAAACTCCCCCTGCTATATGTTCGCCACCAAGTGAAAACGTAATGCAAAATGAACAGCTTTATTTAAAATTACTTTGTGTTCAGACTTCAAACTGTATTTTCCAACCTTGATGCTTTCACATGTGTATATAGATCAGATATTTTTTTATTAAGGAACTATTGTTGCATGATTTCCAAAATACATTCTGTCCGTTTTTAAACTTTAAAATAAACACACAAAATTTGAAATTTAACCCTGAAGTAAAAGGAAGCAAGTAGCATTTATAGATGTTCTTAGCTCTGCATGTTGGGTCATCACAAGCAAAATTTCTACCAATGGGGTAGAGGAAGACATTTCTACAGAGTAAACACTTAAAATTAACAATAACCTATATATCATTGTTATAGTTGACTCACAAATATTAAAGCAATGTCCTCAGAAACACTCATATTTAGTGTTGTCATATAGTAAACACCAACAGGTCTTAACAGATTAAAATGAGTCAAAACCTACCGCTGCTTTTCTCACTTCCTGTAGCAACAAACTATGCTACTGTACTGCAGCCACCTGTCATGAAGTGTGAGTTGTAGGGTGAACTGAAAAAACAAAACAGGGAACCCAGGGAGCCAAATCTAGAACAAAAACAGGAATCCAGGGAAAAATGACAGCAGGAGCAGACGAGAGCAACCAGCAAGGAGTGACTGGGGATAAGGTGCTTAAACACTGGGAAGGTGAATGCTGAACAAAAGACCTGGGCTGATTGGCTAACGGGTTGCAGATGAGAAGGGGGAGAGAAAGTGACACAGGGGAGAGGACACAAGGGTCAAGAATCCTACTTTAATTAGGATTCTTGACCTAAGAATCATAATTAAAGTAGTGTAACTAAGAATCGGTAGAGGAATAAACATAGAAACACTAAGAAGGACTGAACTGAAGTCAAACAGAAACAATATTGATCTAATCAAAGAAAAGACTGAAAAACACAGAAAAATCTAACTGGAATAAATAAATCAAACTTCAAAACAACTAAACAACCCGGCATCCTAACACTGCCTCTCGACCTTTTCTGTATCTCCTTTTCCTTTTTTCTCCATCCACTTCCTGTTGGAATATTGCAAATGATCCACTGGATCCACAAAAGCTACAATAGTATTAAGTTACTATGGGTTTCTTCCACCACCAGGCTGCATCTGGACTATCTGTGTGTAAAAAAATTAAGTTCCTCTTGAGATTTGAAATTTGTATTATATCCCATTTTTTAGAATATAATTTAATTTCCTGCTTCCTTCATGTAAGTCTGATTTTATACATGTTCCCCATCTTTGCTGGGTCTTTGATCAAATAAGTTTTTGATCCCATTGAGTATTACCTGTTTCAGTTTAAATAAAGGTTAAATAAAAATGAGATAATCCATCAAATTATGTCCCAAAGCTTTTCTCTTAATGATGACAGAAGGCATTTCTCTGTCATCTTTTTCTTTTTATCATAAACCTTAAAATTATTTCTCCCTTGCTTCAGGGTTAAAGATGTAAAATTGACTTTTTTGAGCTTCAAGTCATGTTTTCTTATTTCCTCATCAAATACTGTACATTCCTGGAGTATTTTTAACAAGTTGTTAAAGAGAGAGAGGCCCAATTCCAAGGCGCTAAATCAGAAATAAAATTAGTTTTAGGTTATATTTGATATATAAAGTATTTTTATAACAATTGAAGGTAACAGTTACTTGAATAGGCCATAAAATTGTACTGAATCTGGAAACCACATAATACTGTCCCTTTAAGAATGTTTAAGAAGACATGAGTGGAGAATTTTGGCATCTGCCACTTTATCTGTAAAACCGCAAGCACAACATGAATAAAAACATTTAATTAAATCCTTTAAGGCACTTTTGCCTCATGTTTCAAAGATTCTATTTTTAATGCATCAATGAGAAACTTTGAGAGAGGAGGAGAAGAGTTTAATTTGCAAACTTTGGTTTTGTTAATTTCCAAACCACATAGACCACGTAAAATGGTTTTACGTGCACTGTGAGTTATGAATATAATATTGCAGGGATAGAATATTGTACCAAAGCTGAACTACGACTTTCAAATTGTTATGTCATTTAAATTTTTATTTACTTGGGTATGTTTCCTGAGTACATCTGTAAATACCACAAAGCCATTCACAGGATGCCAAAATCTTTTGACAATTGTACAGTACATGGTAATCAGACATGCGCAGCATGTTGAGAATGGCAGTATAATCATTTTGGCAGTCTGTTCTCACTCAGTTGACATCAGATGAGGCTATTTTGTCAGGAAGCCTTCAGTGTCAGTTTTCCGCTCAGCAGATAAACATAATCTGCTGAGCTGAAAACTCAGCAGATTTCAGCTAAATGATAACCAACATCATTTTTTGCAGATGAAAACCGTGAAACAGTATATCGTTTAGCAAACGTTTCACCAAACTCACAATGTACATTAATCCCAAAATGTCTCCAAAAAGTAAATCAGGGTGAGAAGAAAAACAATAAGTGCCTTCTATAACCTTTAAAAATACAAACAGAAGATGTCAGTCTGGCTTTAAATTGGAACACAGCACTGAAACTGCCCTTTTAAAAGTTTTAAATGATCCATTCGTGAAAAATCTGTGTGAGATTGTTGATCCTATGTATGAATTTGATAAGCATATAGTGCTATTATTAAAGCCAGTTTCTTTCAGCTGAGGACCCTTGCTAAGGTAAAATGTTATCTTCCTCTGCCTGATTTTGAGACGGCTATCCAGACATTCATTACGTCACTTTTAGATTATTGTAACTCTTTGTACTTAGTGTGAACCCTCGTTCACACTAACGAGGGTTGGAGCAGAGCTCGCTGCAGCGACTGCAGAGCAAACAAATTGCTGCAGCCTGTCTGCTGACCAAAACAAAGGGGTGGGAATGCCCGGTTTTACAAAGATTTCACTAGCTCCCTGTTGTTTTTAGGATAAAATTTAAGGACTTATTTACTGTTTTTAAGTGTTTAAACTCTATGGGAGCTTCTTACTTAAGTGAGCTGCAGCAGCCCTACAGCCCATCCAGAGCCCTGAGGTCAACTGGCCAGCTTTTATTGTCTGTCCCTTAAGCTAGGCCAAAAACTAGAGGGGACAGAGCATTCTCTGTGGATCAGTCTCCCTCTGTCTGTTAAGCTCTCAGTCAGTTTAAGTCCATACTGAACCTCATCTTTTCTCTCTGACCTTCAACACCAGCTAAGAAAAAGTAAAGGATGGAAGAAAATCGTTGCAGCTAAAGTTCAATATTGTTTGGTTTTTATTCATACTATTAGCTTTGGGTATCTCTGCCAATTTTATATTTGTCTTATTATTTGCACTAAATTTAGTTTTATTTCTATTTTATCATTTATCTACATGTGATGTTGTGAAGCACTTTGGTCAGCTGAGGTTGTTGGAAATGTGCTATAGAAATAAACTGACTTGACTTGATGTACAATCTGTGAAAGTCCATTGTCACAGAATTTCATATTCAGCTTAATGTAGTCAAATCACTATCAGTAACTTCAAACAGATCCTTGATACGTGTTAATTATGCCTCAACAGGCATCTGGGTTGCATGAAAACTGGAAGCAGTTTGAGGCAATTTTCTATACAAAACATGGCCCTTGTATCCAAAATTTTGAACTGGACCTTGAAAAAGTTGTAGTGTATTTCACAATGGCCTCCACTTTTCATTCACCATTCTTTCACACTAACGAGGAAATCTTTACAATTACTTTTTTGTCCTCTTTTCAATGCACTTTGAATCTCAAACACACACGTCAAATCTTATGCAGACAAAACCATAAAACAGGGATGCTTGTCTGCAGGAAGTGGAAGACCTGTCGTGGCTTTCTGGTAGCTCTAATCAGCATCCGACAGGTGGGAGGTGAAGCAGCTTGTGTAATTATGTATAGACAACATCTCTGCATGGAGAGCTCCTGCAGCAGCCTCAAAGTTGCAGCATTGATCTGATGGAGAGCACTATGCTCGTCTTCCCTGATCCATCTGTCCTCCTTTCCACTTGCTTCATTTACTCTGTCTTCTCTTTTATATGCAGCGCCCTTCCTTCCCTCCTCCTTTCACTCAGCTAATCAATCCTTCCTTCCAATTTCTCCCTCGCTGGCTGCCGTTTCTTTCTTCTCATCAACATATTTTACTAGCAGAGATCTGAGCCAAGTCTTTAAGACAGATGGATGATGATAAATGGTAACACAAACCAGATTTCTCTCTCTCTACATCTTCACCATGCTCCATTACTTCCTTTCCTTCTCTTGGCCTTGGCTCGCTTTTCTTTGATGCACTTTTGAGGTTGCTGACAATGTACCTTTGGGAGGCCAATGATGTGCTTTCAGATGATTAGGCCCAAAAGCTAGTTCTTTGGCTATTGAACATCAATACAACAAAGTTGGTTGGTCAAAAACAGGACTGAGATTGAGAAATGGGAAGTTGATTGAGAACCCTCTTGTGGAAAAAACAAAGAGAGCTGTTGCAAACATGTTGGAGCTTGCAGCCTCCCAGACTTCTTTACTTTCCTATGATAATGATGTGATTCTACTTGTGTTTCTATTGGGCTCAGGGGAACTGGGGGATAAAGATCTCTGAGCAGAGTGACATCAAGCCTTTACCTTTGAAGTAGTACAGATGAGGCCTTGTGGGAACTTCCCTCAGGACACAAGATGGACTACCTTTGGTCTCAATTATACCAGCCTCTGCTTGACAGAACCAAAGTTGCTCAGCGTGACATTCCCTGGCCTCATGCTGTACTGCAGGACACTTCTGTCCCTCATCTTTTAATTCAGGCTAGATCAAACACCACCTTGCTCTTTGATGATAGCAGCAAAGGGGGGAGAGTAAAGGATTTCAGGTTATCAGATCCTCCTCAGTTTATCACCTGAAAATCCCTACAACATGTCACAGCAGGCCTGGCGTTAGGCTGTTCATGGCTTCAAGCAAGGGGGCCGTAAATAATGGCTGCCTGGCTGTAGTGACGCGAGGCATGGGGTGCGCATATTGATAGTGATTTAGCCTCAGGGAGCTTTAAAGACTGATCTGGTGGACTGAAATTTGGGGTTAGTAAGCATGAGGAACTTGGGAGGATGATATCCTTGATCAAAACTAAAAGTACTGTGAAACAGTCTACTTTAATTGAATTTTATCTCTATCTAGCTATTTACCTTACACAATGGTGACTAATGGAAGGTGTTAGACATGTAATGTATTTTTTCTTGTTATATTCTTTGTTTCTCGTCTGGATGTTGATTACTATTTTTTGACAAACTTAAAAGTCACACATAACTGACTTGATTATTTCTGACTACTTTCCATCACCCATTAGTTCCTAACATACTCAGGTGTACTTTAGTGTGTGACACCGAGCTGATTAGCTTGAGAATCAATGCACACAGTCATGCTGCTGGATTGGCAGTGTGACTGTCACTCTCTGTCCCGCACTGACTGCCCTGATGGAGAAAAACGAGGTGAGGCGTAAAACTAGCTCATCAAACTAGTGTCTGTTAGAATTGTGGAAAATAAAGGAATTTGTCATAAGAAATGTAGGCTATCGGTACATTTGATTTTTCCCAACTATGGATGGCTAGTGCACGTAAAGTGCGAGTATGTGGGAGCCTTTTGTAGACAATGCAAAGTTTTGGTGTGGGGTGAGAGGAATCCTGTTTCTAACTCTAAAAATCATAATTTAGATGGGATCTATGCCATTCATAAATTTAAAAGTAGATGTAAATGAACTTTGCTATTTGTAAGTGATACCTTCAAAACAAAATTTCTCTAAGTTGACCAGAAATACTTTCCTAATAACAGATAACCATATTATTACCTCATGTATTCCCTGGTCAGAAAAGTAAATGAACTAACAGTTAGGCAGGAAAAGCAAGGATCATTAGATGACTACGAAAAGACAAATAAAACAGGTGAAGGCCAGGGACAATAGACAGCAGACAAAGGATTAAATCTAATGCATCATAGATGAGCTCATTATAAATCAGGACCTGGTCTAAGCAAAAACTGACTCATTGAAAAAATAAACACCTAACAAAGATTTAATTAAATTGAAAAAAATAATAATAAATAAATAAAAATAATTGGAATAATTTACAGGGTTTTTTTTATAAAGTCTAAATATTGTTTTGATTCATTTCTATGTACATACATATAAAATCCCTGCAATTACATGAAGCAGTTAGACCAATTTAATGATTGCTGTAATTTAGGAGATTTTAATGGTGTCATTGTCTTTGTGTATGCTCTCTGTGCTTCTCTTTGCAGTGAAAAGTGATCCTGGCCCAGAGCTTTTTGTCTTAAACCCCAGTTGGTTACAGCAGACAGCTCAGCTTCTCTCCAGGCAAGGCAAGACAAGTTTATCTATACAGAAGCATTCATATGCAAGGTAACCCAAAGTGCTTGTTTCAACATCAAATGAAATGCACCAAAAATAACTAAAATCCTACCTTTTGAAACATATTGCATAAAATAATTAACTGTCAATCTTTAATCTCTCACTTCACTCAAACATCAGTGATCAGGAAAATGGTTCTCATGCCAGACTGATCAAAAGCTGCAGTAATCAGGAAACAGTGTTTTCAGGAGATTGCAGGCATTTCAGGTTTTACCACCTTGTTTAGTTCTGGTCTGGGTTGAGTTTCTGATGACCTGTGGGGTGTACATAGGTTCATATTTAACAAGCAACTCAGAAATGTACTTTTAACAACAACTTTGAAACAATTTAGTGTTTTATGGATGACGAAAATCCATTCTATTACAAACAGAAAAAGATATATTTTCTTGGTTTTGCTCAGGACCCTAGCAGCAGAATTAATGTTTTTATTAATAAGACCAAAAAAACCCCTTTTTTTAACACAAGATTATAGACTTGAGGACTTTCTTTACAAATTTCACAGTGAAATTGCAGGATTTTTTTTTCTCACAGGTGTTCAGCTTTTCTTCATTTTGTTTTTTGAAATTGGAAATGAAGAAATATGCAAATATGTAGAAAGCATATTTTATGCTTGTTCAAGAAGAAGCATTACTGCAGACTCAATGACATATTAACAGCTGAAACTGCCTTTACTGTATTCAGAAAAAATAGGGCAAAACTGAATAGTTAGTGACTAAATCTGACATTAAATGTAAGTGCAGACTGTATTAGTTTTTTATTCCCACTAAGTGTAAATAGTTTGGTCTTTTATTGCTCATATAGACATGTACATTCTGTGAATTTTTAACCAACTCAGCTGCACATTCCTCTGGACAAGAGCAATTTTTGTAACTACATGTTACTTATGTTGCAATTTACACTATTCTTGTTCTGTATTCTGTTTATATATAATTATATTTTATACTTGTGTGAGTATTTGCTGTTTTTTTCTGTCACTTTGCTGCTATTGCACAGAAATTTCCCCTTTCTGGGACAGTGAAGGTTATTTCTATCTTCTATTAGGATAAACATGATTCCATTCTGTTGAATTTGAACAATGATGTTTAAGATTGATATGATATGTTATAGATTGGATCTATCATGTAACAACCTTCTGAATTTTTGCTTGAGATTGTTTTTTTTTATAAGCAACGATAAAATTTAAATTCTCTGCCAGGTTTATGAAGGAAATTCCTTTTCTTTATTCTTGCATAATGAAAGAAAATGGCAAAATCCATTATCTACTTTTCTATAAACAAAAAGTTGGCATTAACAGTGGGAGGCATTATCAGATTCATTTTTTTAGATATATATTTATTGTTTTCAACAAATTATTAATAAAGCAGCAGGACAGTTATCAGGATACAAATGCTTTCAAAATGTTGATCAGTCAGTGTGGGTTGATGCTTACACCACTGGGATCTTCTACATCATCTTTGTCTGTTGATGAGTCCATGCGGCAATCACAGCTGCAAACAGGTTCCAGACTCCAACTGTCATTTATCTTGTAGAAAAATAAACTGCCACGGTCCACAGAAAAGAAAAGCAATACCCCAACCCACCAACCCCAGAATAGAGTAAACAAATTAAGGAATTTTGAAAATGAGAGGATAAAAATAGAATAACAAAAACAAAATGAAAAAAATATATATATTCAGCTCCACCACAGACCATTGGGAATATGAAAGTATCGTGGCAAAATATACAAACTCACATGTGTACCGACTGGTGGGCCAAGCTACAGCAAACCTGACAGGCAGGGAAAGAACAGGGATACAGAGTGGGAACAAGGCTGCCACTACCTGTGACCTACACCAATGGAACCACTCGTATGTTGGAGGAATGGCCCCCACATCCTAACATATCTGGGTACATTATTATCTAGATTGTAGTGTATTTTTTCGAGATGTAAACAACAAACCATCTTTTTCAGCCAGCACTTAAAAGAGGGAGGTGAGGCAGACTTCCACTCCATTTGAACGATTTGGGAATATTTTTACTGAACCGTGCTTTAGAATAGTGAGGGGGTTTTGTACCACTTTAAACTGGATTAGATGCAGTCTAGCATTAATAGAGCAGTCTTTTATTCTTATCAGAGCAGAATTGGAGCAGAAATTGTAACTCCCATATCAGATGCATTTTTAACCAAACTAGCACAGATAGCTTTAGAGTAAAACAGCAGTTTGGAGCAATGATCAGTGATATTCACAGGCTAACAGGTTAACAGTTTTACATTTGAGTGGACTGCTCAAAGAGACCTCATTTGGCCTCTTTGATATTATGCACAATTTGCAGTTCAGCATTTATGTAAAGTGTCATGGATTGCATGTAAAAGTCACAGCCCTGCAGCAGCAAGTGCGCACAGCTGTGATAAGCACCACAGGTCAGACATGTTAGTCTGTAACCGCTGGCTCTGGGTAAAGTTAAACTCTACTTCCACAGTGTTTAAATGGCTTAAAAATTAAGATTCAGGCTGTATGTACTCCATTATGGTAAACCACCTCCCTGGATGGCTTTTTGCTAGAAATAACGCTTAGCAGCTTTATTTATTTTGTTTTTTGTTTTTATTTAAAAAAAACAAAAAACAAAAACACAGCAGAATTTTTTTCTTTTTGACCTAAATGCAAACAGAATAATAAATACTACTGTGAAACATGATATTGGCTATGTCATAATAACTGGATGCTATGAAGATGAGTGAAGCTATATACAAGATAATCCAGAACGTAGGCTGCACAAGATGTAATACCTGGATAGAAATCATCCTAAATATTCAATAAGAGGCAAAACAGTTTAGATCAGGGGTCTGCAACCTTTACAACCTAAATAGC
Source organism: Xiphophorus hellerii (assembly GCF_003331165.1). NCBI lineage: Eukaryota > Metazoa > Chordata > Actinopteri > Cyprinodontiformes > Poeciliidae > Xiphophorus > Xiphophorus hellerii. Next base: position 1,262,275 of record NC_045672.1, on the reverse strand, counting down.
TTTTTGTTACCTCATGCCAACTGAAAAGTGAAGTGGCACACCACACTTTCCAAATGTTACATGACTTTTTGAAAAAAAAATTTTTTTAGACAAATATCTATAATAACAAATTTGTAGTTTTTAAAGAACCACAATTTTATTTCTATTTGAGAATTATAAATAAATATAAACATAAAATTTAGCAAAAAGAGGAAGGATCTATTGTTTTAGAGATGGAAAATGTAAAAAGAAATGTGTAGAGCACATACATTCCAACATAATGACACAAACAGCAGATTTAAGAGCGTATTCCATGCATTTTTAGTGTCATTCCTTGTGGAAATTCAATGCAACTTTTGTCTGGAAAAGGGGAAGCATTGTTAAAGTCTGTTTGTATATCTAAGTGTAGAAACAATAACTGGTTCTTTTTATTTTTTTAGCAAAAGTTTTTAAAAGCCACTGTAGAAAGTTCAAAGAGTCACTTATGGCTCTGGAGTCGCAGGTTATAAATCCTGGGATAGATCAAAGAATGTCCATCTGTCAAAATGACCCTGTCAAAGTTTGAACATAAATCCACTCTGACTCTGCCTTCAAAGCTACGACATGGCACACCACAATTTTCAGATTCTTCTGGACAAATATTTTGGAAAATATTCATCCTTTCCTTTTTGCTTCAGAGTGATGTGTGTACTTTGTGTCAGACATAAAATCTAAGTAAAATACTTTGAGGTATGTGGTTAAAACATCAAAATGTTCAAGTGGTACAGATTGCAAGACTATAAATGTAAATCTATCAAACATGGAGAAAGAAATAATTTCTGTTGGTTGTCTAAATTTGTTTGACACATATCCAGTGACCCATTGTGCCTTTTCCTTCCTTCAATTACTTGGAATTTTACAGTTTAATGACAACACATTTTTCTAGAAGTCTGTCTTCCACTGATCACTGTAGAACACAAGTCATCATCAGAATTATATCATATTAAATCATGAACAAATTGAGAGCGAGATTAGAAAGAGCACTAAGAGTTCCATGCCCAATGCACTGGTGGATTTATGACAGTAATCATCATCTATTCAGACCTTTTCATCACCCTGGATGCTTACCCTCAATAGCCCAAACTAATACAGCTCTGCAGCAATAAAAAAAAAGAAAGACAAACGATTCTGGCTGATACGGACATTTACGTTTGGGCACAGCAGAGACACAGCTTACCTGAAGGTCAATCGGAAGTGGGGCAGCGGGGTGGGGTCGGTCCATTTCAAAGACCCTTTTGTCAAGTCCTTATTGAAATTCATCAATAAAAAACCTTTTCAGCCCTCAACCTTTTCAGAAATTAAATTGTCATGCTAATTCATTTTGACTGCCACAATGGAATAGCTGAACAAAATGAATGGTGGAGCCAGATGCACCCACTGAAGCATAGCTGTGGATATTTCTTAGTGATATTTCGACTTGTCCTGTGCAAATTCCAATCAAATGTCGTTCTCCTGCAATTGAGGAATTCCAATCGCTACATTGCTAACTCATTGATTTGCATGCCGAATAAGTTGAAATTAAAAACTCTGAAAAGCAGCGCTTCTGCTGCTGACAGAAACATTTTTTTTTCTTTTTAATTGAAAAGTGCAAAGAATTTAAATTTTCATTTCAAGCTAGCACTTCCCAATAATGAATGAAAACAATGTTGTAGCCATTTGTGAATCAGCAATACTTCCTTTTTCCACATGCTCCAACTTTCAAACACATGCGGCTGGTAAATGAACTGCGTTGAATGAATTTTTTAATGTGGGTTGACATACTTAAGTATTTCATTTCACACATGCAGTAAAAACACAAACATACCTAATGTTGACATTGGGAATCAATAGGTCAAAGTTCAGAGGATGTGCCTGAGGAGTGCACTTGAAAAAATGATGCATGCTACAGATTAAAGACCACAGATCATAATGTAGAGGAACTTAGAGATGAAAACAATTAATCAATTTGCGATTGACGATTAATGGTTTATTAGACTTAAATTAGTTCCAATTAATAACGTCTACTTAGACCTTTTAGTGCTGTAATATGGCCCTAATCTAGAAGAGGGCACCAGTGGTCATCCTTAAGGACAGCCAGTTAATACAGAATCAAAGGTGGCGGGGCCACACCACAATGGGAAAGGGAATTGGTCCAAAGAGAGTCCAGTGTGTGATGAAAAATGCATTTCATATGATTTTCTTTTAAAATATAAAAACTTGACCGGCGCTTTAAGTTTCGCTTTAAGTGCTTTGTTCTTTTTAGTTCAGTGTACTATAAAAAATGTAGACCGTTATGTTATGGATAGACAGTTGACAGTCGAGAAATTTAAGGTTTTTAAGAAAATGGCCACTCAACAAGTAATCCTTAGTCAATTGATAAGAGCAATCAACTTCAGATAAACCTAATTGATAACTTGCATCCTGAAGAGGAGTAGGGAGGAAAAACTTGCCCCTCTGTGGTTTATGTGGATGAGAGGAGGATACTTTCTGATGAGCCATCTGGACATAGACATCCTCAGGGGACAGAGAGGAAAACATGCTGAATCACTCTGCCATTCTCTCTCCCATTCCATCCATCTCTCTCTCTATCTTTTGGGAAATGCATTGACAAAAAAAGTGATCCCATAAACTGGTTTCATGACCAAGACCTACAGGACTAGTAAAAACAAATTAAATTTATGGCATGAATTCAAGACCTTATGTTGGTGGATTATCATCCAAACCCACTAGATGTGGGTGGATCAGGCTCACTGATTTGCTGGAAATATAGTCAGAAATAAGACATAAAACTTTTTTCCTGCTTTTGCATCCAGTACAAAATACCTCCTATTAAGGCTTCAAAAAGTCATTGTACATCCAACCTCACTGCTGTTAATATCACCATGGAACCAAAGATTTAGATATATTAAGCCTAAAGTTATGATAGTGAGTTTCAGGACTCAGGATGTGACTGTCAAAGAAAAATATAACTAAATTACCCACACTAAAACTATTCATACTCCTCAGGCTGTTTAAGTTTTCCTAATTACAGACTTGGTCATAATTTGCAGGAATTCTTTTTGTGATAAACCAAATGAAAAAATATTTGGTTTAGCAAATATAAAGGAGGAAAATTAGACATAGTTTTAAGTTGTTTTGCAAAAAATATGCAAATGACGATGTGAATTGGGCTGCATATAGTGGTGCAGTTTCTAGTACTCTTGTGTCCACTTGAACTTCAAGTGTTTCCACTTGAGCTTCAAGTATTTCTATCCTTTTGAAGATAGAAATACTTAGTGTGTATGATTGTGTATCTGTGTTGCCCTGTGGTGGACTGGCAACCTGTCCTCTGACCCAGAAGAACACTGGAGAGAGACAACAGAAATCCTGTAAGGTATAGCTGAAATAGAAAGTGATACCGAAGTGAGTTTATAAGATCAAGTACAACTAATTGTCTTCAGAAATAATCTAAGCAGTAAAGTAGAGTCCACCTCTCTGTATTTTATCTCTGTACTGCTGTTCCTTAGAGAGTTTTGGTGAAGTACAGAAACTAGGCAGAAAGTGAGTGAAAAACCAACAGAAGTCCAAAGAAAACATCCAAAGAATTTGAGAAATCCTATAAAAAAAAGGTAACGCATCAGACGAGAGTAAGTATTGAGACATTGGGTGTCAAGTAACACTACTACAGATCAAATAAGGCACATCCTAGATGCAAAATAAATGTTAGCTGTGAGTATTATCCTTCACTTTATCACTACGTCTCCCATAAAGTCTCCCTTAACTCCTCTTTCTTAGTCTCTCATGTGTCTGTTTTCATCTGAGCTGTTCAGCTGCTGGAGTTGGAGGCCCTCAGGGTATTGATTTGGCTTGCCTCAGTGCTGACAGGCTGATATGAGACATGTGATTCACAGATGAGATCTTGGCCCTAGTGCACTCAGCATCCCAGTTCAATCGCACATCCACCCACCCACACACATGCATACACACATTTAGGACAGCATATGTATGCACTTTCAGTTAATGTTGACATTCAGAGCTGACAGAAATAAAGACAGCTCAAGCATGCTCTGATTCACAAAGGTGCATGGGTCCACAATACTTGAGTACCCAGATAGAGCAGAGAAGAGAGATGAGAACTGAGGAGAGGCTACTTCTAAAACTATATTTACTGAGATATTCATACAGTCTTAAATTTTACTCTAATGCATTTTATTGAAATTGCAAATTGCAAACCAGTGCAACAGTGCATAGTATTGAAATAGATTGTAAGTGTAGTGCGATATTCATTTATATTCAGTCAAGTGTTTATAGAACTTCCTTTTGTAGCAGTCATCACTGCAAGTCATTCAAGGTGTGTCTCTACCAACTTTGGAAATCAACAAACATTTGTCCACTCTTCTTTGCAAAATAGCTCAAATTTAGTCAGATTGGATGGAGAGATCATTAGTTTTCCTGAAGCTTCTCAAATAGATTTGGACTTTGACTGTACCATTCTTACACAGATGAATTTAGCTTTTATCTAAATCTTTTCATTGTGCATGTGGGTTCATTGTTGCCAATCTGCTGAAGCTAAATTCAAGGTCAAGATCGCTTTGGATTTAGCACCACCCATTTTTCTAATCAATTCTAGCCAGCTTCTCTCTTCCAGTTGAAGATAAAGACCTGAGTAGCATTTTGATACCACCAGCAAATCCCACATTGGAAAAGGTTACGTGGAGGTGAATGTTAACTTCTTCACAACTCGTTTTTAACCGCCCGTCAAAGATAAATTTGGTCCTCATGAAACTGTTTGTTCAATAATGTTCTCTAATAAACACTTGAAGCCTTTCCAAAACAGCTAGACTTCTAATGAAATGAAATCACACTGTTAGAAAAATTATCTAAGTTCATTTACTTGTGAGTTTATTTGAAAGGTTATGTTTTCATATTATTATTTCGTGTGTTGTTTACTTGACTCCTTTTCTTCTGTGAAACACTATTAACCATTTTTAGGATGTTTGCCTGGAGGCTAGAGACGTTTGCACATTCCTGTGTTATCAGCTTCATGTGAAACTGATTAGTTGCGGTCAGCCCCATGCCCTTGTAAGGGCATGTCCACAGAAGGTTCCAGAACACCCTGTAGAAAAAGGTCATTGGTCAAATTCTTTGTGTGACTATGTGAAAAAGCCCAACCTCCTTCCTTGGTTTTTCTAATAAAGAGTAATGCAGACAAAAGATCTGGCAGAGTTGATTCCAGACAGTGTTTGACAGCGGTATTCCGTGTCTCGGGTCTACTCTCCTCTTCTGCAGAAAAGTAAATTGTGTCTCTGGTTGATTCTTTGCAGGTTAGGAATTAAAATAAACTGGAATAAAATGGACTCTATTTATTAATCAACAAAATAGGATAAAAATTCAAAAGTGGAAGACTGAATACAAATGTGTCACTTTTTTTTGTAAAAATAAAATTATGTGGTGATTCATCACAAAACAAATTGGAATATAATCCATCTGTATTTGAAATGTGACAAAAAGCTAAGCAGTGCAGGGGGTGCAAGCAATGCAAGCAGTGCACTACTTTTGCAAGGTGCCATATGGGCACAGAAGTACATATGTTTCGTCAAATTTATGCAAGAGAGAACAAAATAAAGAGCACTCGTAATTAATAACTTCATCTTAGCTGTAGTCGTCTTGTAAGAAATTGCTTATCTTTTAAGGATGTTTGCCCTCCACTTCTTTAGCAAATACCATAATCACCAAATTAATGCGCTGACGCTTTAGTTCTTTTTAATATCCATGATGAACCTATTGTGCTTTCATCAAATGCAAGACAAATTACAACTGTTTAGATGTTGCACCTCATACAACACTTTGTATTTGTCTTTGAGCCTCTGAGGTTGCTCTGCTCTTGCCGTAATAAACTTTGTGTTTGTGCCTGTCCTTCACAGAGCTGCAAGCCTCATCTGAGGGTTCTTTGGTTTCTCAGGGATGAGTGGTTGATGTTGAGTACAAAGGCAAAGGCAATGAGTGTTCAAATAAGAACGACCGAGTCCTCTGCAGTAGGTCTTTTAATTGTTGCGAAGCCAGATGTGGCGGGAAGCAATTATGTGATGAATTGGCCTCAGTGTCAAATGGTATCAGTCAGCTTCTTAAAATTCAATAAGCAAGTCTCATACCTTGTATATGGAACATATGAAATATGTCATCCTATTTGATGATTAAATGTTCAAACAAACGAGGCAATTAGTCCCATTTTTGTCATTTGTTAAAGGTTTAAAAATTACAGCAACTGCAGAGCGCCACAGCAATGGGGACTTAAGCTGATAAACAGGTGAAGAACAACTTTAAACCATTTATATTCTGCTTTTCCTTGCTTTCCGTGTTGGCACACAGACCTGTTGCTATGACAACCGACACAAAATCTTCGTTAACCAGCAGAGCAGAGAGTAATATATGACCAGAATGTCCTGCACTGTAGCTAACTTGTTCCTGCTTTTGAAATGGTCTCTAGTCAGGTTGCATTCAGAGAGGTTTTCTACCATTTTAGAGTTCACTTCAACCGGCCCGAGACCAAGGTTTTTAGACGGATCTGAGTTTGGTTTTTAAGTCCGTTTTGGAATTCAAATTTGCATTCTGACCTCCCAAAGAAATCTGACTTTCTAGACAAACAGATTAGAGTCTGATTCAGGACTCTAATCCTGGGTTGGTCTGAATGCACCCTAAGTGTGAGCGTGAGGAGAAGTTTTGAGTACAAGCGTTACAAGTTTTGCGAAGAAAGACAAAGAAGTCCTGCTTTCAAAATGAAAATGTAAGCAAAAGTATTAAAAGTTTTGAGAACAAAAGACATGAAATCTTGTTTTCAGACTGAAAATATGTGCTCTTGGATTGTGGCAGGAAAATTCCACCAAACTAGATGATGACGTCAAGGAGTTGTACAGTGCGGCAGCTGGCAGCAATGTTACTTTTCAGAAGGAAGGTCCTGGGTTTAAATCCCGGCCAAGGGTCTTTCTGCAGAAGTTTGCTTGTTCTCCCCGTGCAAACATGAATTCTCTCTGAGCACTCCCACACTTCAACAAAACATTTCTGTCAATGATTTGACACATAGAAAAACCAAATCCTCACACAAACAGGGTTGGGTATTTATTGTATACCCAAGATAAATTAAAATTTATTTACAGTATCTCAATAAATTTCTTATCATGATAAGAATTTTAATTTGTCGTCACAAATTCTAATGAATGATGTTTAAAGCCCCCCAAAACTGTCATTGTTGGGATCATGAGTTTTACCATTTTCTCCTCTATTTGTTCAATAAGAGTATGACTACATACAAATGAATATGAAAATATCATTAAATGCAGTTATGCTGTGCGGTGGTCTAGTGATACAAATCACACTTCTGTGACTGTTGTCGTAAAGAAACTTGTTACAAAAGAGAATGTTTTTCAAAAAGAGTATTTGTGTTGTGGCCAGGCTTATGCCGGAACAGTAATCAATTAGTTTCCGTAACAGTTTCTGTTTCGATGAGAAGAATGGTCAAATATCAAGTCAGATTTATACCAGTGGTTTTTGGTGACTGCAAAAATTGTGTGGATTCTCTGCCACATATCATTTAACCAGATATTAGTCAGGCTGCAAGTAGTATTCTGACCCTTAAAGGTTGTGTACAGTGGCCTTGAAGTGCAAACTACTTCAAATCACTAAACATAAGTACAAATTGAAAAATGATGACATTAACTAAGCATAATTACAAGTGAAGGAAAAAAACTACACAAATGTGAGTGTGAATGGGTGAATGGTTGTATTATAAAGCTATTTGGGTCCTCTGGACTTGAAAAAGGTCTATGCAATTACCGGTGATTTTACCAGTTAGTTCTGATTTTAAAATTCTTTGAAGTTTCATGTTGCATAATCAGTACATCCTGGAAAAAAATCTATCAAATAAATCATTAATATAGCCCAAATGAATTCAAGAATAATTCAGTGTCTGTAAATTTACTACTACTGCTGTACATTTAAGAGTTAAAGATTAACTCCCAAACTTTGCCTAATATATTAATATTTCATCTCAGCGTGTCCTATGGCCGGTGGTCAGATTTGGCTCTGGCACCTTTCTCCTTGACTCACCAAATGAGCCGAGTGAAGGATGTGTGCTCTTCTGCATAAATGCTTGCAGCAAAATAGAGTTTATTAAGACCCATAAAAAACAACACTAAAATTCTGTTTAGAATTCTGTTTAGAAAGACCATCGCCTGACCCCTGGAGAATGATAAATTAGCTTCATGTTGCTCCTGCAATCAATTTATACCTCTCCCCTTCCTCTCTGTGGAAGGATTTGGCACTAAGGACACTTTTAAGGGTTGAAGAAATGATCAGTTTTCTCATCGATTTAGCAGAAATCATTCAAACTGCTTCTCTAGTCTGAATGACTTTTTGAATCATTTGTTTTCAGCATGTTTGTTATTTTTGCCAAATCATTTGTCGACTGCATATTTTTTAAGTTAAACGAGAAACCATCGACAAGGAAAAAATATATAAAATTTAAAAGTAATATTTGGCCAATCCAAACTACTTAAATTTGTTCTATTGTATAAGTTGCTGAGCATTTTTAGTTTTACTCAGCTTATGAGTAGTAGCTGGTAGAACTACTACCTTGGTCTTTGTTCCAGGCATGAGTAAGCAGATTTTGAAAAGGTGGAATCCCAATTTCTCCCAAAATGAACATGCGACAACATTTAAAGATCTTAAATTTAAAGATTAAATTAAATTTTGATCAAAGCCTTCATCCTAATTTCAAAAGTATACCCATTAAAAAATTGTGCAAAGCTCCTATATATTAAAATCTGTAAGTATAATTTATTGGCTGTCATTGACAATTGGCTTGTGACTTAAACTCCCTTGCGAATTATCACTGGTAGCTCATTAGCACTATGCTAAGCTAATGGATCAGTAAATAAATTTTTACGTGGGCATAAATGCTAATTTGCTGTGTTGTGCTGCTATTCTACATAGCCAGCATTTAGAAGTCAGTCAGAACCTTGGGGGTATGTTTGTGTCTCATTAAACTCGGCCAGGGATCTTTTGTGGATGAGGAGAATTGCCACCGAGACAGGGGAAACAATGTCAATGTTCTGCAGTGTGGAAATAGGAGTCAGTCTTGCCCCTGATGCATTTGAAAAGATTTCCAGTGCAGACACAATTACCTTTTAGAGGAAATTCCAATAAGGCTTGTGGGACTTCAACAGATCAATTGTCAGTTAAGAAGATAAGCACTATCCTATACTTCAGGATTTCAATGTGAGTTTCTATTAAAACAGTTAACATGTTTTAACTGAACATGTTAAAACACTTTAACATGTTCAGTTGACATGTTAAAGTATTTTTATTTAGCATAAATCTAGATTAGCTGGTCCTGTATGGCAGAAGGTAACAGTTAGCTCAAGAAGGGCTAAGACCAATGTGGTTATAATCTTAAAACAGCTGCAACCTCAAAGACATTTTGATAACATCTAGTCAGTGTTCTAAAAGAAACGTAAGCCAGGGTAAAACTTTAAAAATAGCTCACATAAACTGTTGTGATAATTCGGATTGATTTAATTTTATGTTTGGATGGTAATTGACTAGAAACACTCTAGGTGTTCCATTCTGAAAATGTTTCATACAGGAAAATATTGTTGGCGTACCACCTCCTACGATCACGGAGTAATCATTGACTTCTCTGTTAATGAGAACCCAATGCTAGCTTGTTGTGACTGGAGACTGCAAAGTATGAGAAATATCTGGGAGCTTGTCCAACTTTAGGATGGGGTTAGGTGTGTTTTGGCCCAAAATCAAATAAAAGAACAATATAATTCATTTGTCTTTTTTTTTTTGCAAAATATCTTTATTAGAATTTTAGTGGTTTAAACAAACAACTTGAAAAGTATGCAAATTGTGGCAACAACAATAGTAGTATACTGTTCAAGTCAAAAATAAAATACAAACAAAAGAGTACAACAAAATGTCTCTCACAATCCTGGTTCCAAACCAACCCATCACATATTTTACATATCGTCTTTAAATTGAGATTTTAACAGTATATGTCCTCAAATAGAATTGTCTTTGGGAACTGCAATTATCATGTTCTTCAGTCACTTGTACCATCTTCCGAGATGTTCAAATCATTGACATACCTAATGAAGGGATTCCAGATGAACTCAAACAAATCTTGTTTGCCCTTTAATATATACGTAATTTTTTCCAGAGGGAGGGCAGATAACATCTGCTGCAACCATTGGTTTATGGTCGGTCCATGAGTCTTTTTCCAAAACATTGATATGCATTGTTGAGGAAAAATGATTATTTTTAGTGCTTAATACAGTTAATCTTACGGCATGTGTAAAAGGTATATTGAACATTCTTATTTTGAACAAATTTCTTAATTTTGAACAGGTTTGTGTTAAGGATTTAAAACTAAACCAGATGGGTAAGTATTCAAACTACAGGAACCAAATGCAGATCAAAGGGGATCTCTCAATGAGGCTCCTGCTGTGTTATCAGAGGACAGGAGGCCATAAAATTAGCATCTCCTGCAGGGCAGTATCACTTGAGCCTGGAGGAGAGAAGTCTGTTTGGTTCACAGAAGATCAAAAGTCTTCCAGAACCAACATCTGGGATGGTGTAAAACTGAATACAACATAGAATGTTGAAACCACAAACATTTAATTTCTAAGACATTTTTCTAAGTACTAATAGCATGTTTTTAACGAAGATTGTATTATCTAATTTTAGAACTACTAATCTAGTAAATGATGAATGTATTTGAAAATTGTACTATCTGTGACAATATCAGAATCAAATGGAAATTGTTTGAATGAAAATCTTTTGTTTAGTATTAGAAAATTGCTCAGGATTTATGCTAAATGGGGTTTTGTGAAGATAACCTTTCTTTGAACCAAATTACTGGATTTAAGTTTGTCCTGAGAATTTATGTAAGGAGAGATAACGGGAGAGACTCCGGATTCCACAGGTATCTGTGAAATCTTATCTTATGTTTTTCTTTACCCAAATGACCGTAGAAACCAGGAGGCCAGGATGCAGCTGTTTGCTCTTTTGTTGATCCAGAGAGCAAATGGCCTTTGATCTTTGGCGTAAATTAGGGGGAGTTCTAAGTTTCTCTGAGTGTCCAAGGTAGCTTCCAGTTGGTCAACCAGAGGTACGCCTTAATTGAATATATTAAAAAGGAAAGACACACTTTCAGTATAAGAATTCGTGCACAGGAGTAACAATTCAGATAGCTGCCACTATTTTGCTTTTTTGCATCAGCTCTCTCCAAAGACGCGTCTTTGCCTTTTCTTGGTCTTTTCTTTCTCTATTTTTTCCTGTCTCAGGTAATGAATGTATATCTCTGTTCCTCTGCAGTTTTGTTGTTAATTCATACGTTGCTTTGTATGGGATTAAACTCTGTAATTCTGTGACGTCAACATGCATTGTTGTTTTCTTTGTGGCCGCACGTTGCCCGCTGAGAGGACTTGGGATTCAGAGGAAGAGAGAGCCAAACTTTTTTTCCAAAGTTAATTTATAAATTATTCTTCCTTAATAGCATCTTTTCACATTAAGCAAACTTAAGTTTATAAATGTCCGTTCATTTATAGTAAACCGTATTTTCCGCACTATAAGGCGCACCTAAAAACCTTCAATTTTCTCAAAAGCCGAGAGTGCGCCTTATAATCCAGTGTGCCTTATATATGGACCAATATTGAGCCACAACAGGTCTCGCAACTACGGTAAGCAGCCGCCGACTTCATTTTCCCTCGTAGAAGAAGAAGCGCGCGGTGCATGCTGGGTTTTGTGTAAAGACCCCAAAATGGCTCCTATTAAGAGACAAGCTTACGACGCAGAGTTTAAGCTCAAGGCGATCAGTCACGCAGTAGAACACGGGAATAGAGCAGCAGCGAGAGAATTTAACATGAACCAATCAATGGTGCGGAAGTGGATATATATTGTGATTGCACTAACGTTTGATTTACCATAACAGTATCAGACTGTTTTTTACGTGTTTATTGAATCGAGGAAAAGTTCCCCTTCACTATATGTTATACCTTGCTGTTGTTAAAAGATAAACTGTGTCACGAAAATACCCCGTCACTTACTTTACCTTGGGGAAAATAATAAAACAGCTGTTTATTCATTTTGGGAATGAACGGAGTTGTCAGAATCCTGGTTTGTAATCTATTAATAAAGTTTGACTGACCTATCTGACTATTTTGTTGACATTCCCTTCAGCGCAGTTCCATCTAATGGATGCATAACGTAACCCCAGCCTCTACTGTAGAGTCTAATCTATGCGCCTTATAATGCGGTGCGCCTTATATATGAAAAAAGTTTTAAAATAGGCCATTCATTGAAGGTGCGCCTTATAATGTGGTGCGCCTTATAGTGCGGAAAATACGGTAATTATGTTTTTCATGGTACAGTCCAAACACAAACAGCTTTGGCTCAAGAATTATTTGTTTGGAAATTATTTTCCTTATTACATCTTTTACCTCTTTCCAAAACAGTGTAATTATCCTACAATACCACATGCAGTGAACCAGAGTTCCTCTGTCCTCTGTGCATTTTGGACATATATCAGGTATCTCCCTGTTATACCTATTAAGGTCCACTGGTGTTATTATATAAACACGCATTAACCATTTGAATTGAATCATTTTAAGAGATGTGTAGAGCTGGTGTGGGCCAGTTTACATGCTGTTTGCCAATCTTCCTCTGATAACTCTAGTAGTAAGTCTTCTTTCCAAGCCTTAAGTCTATCATGAGATCCTTCAGATATATGTAACATTATTGAGTGATAAAACTCTGATATGATACCTTTCTTCAAACTGTCCTTTGTTAACATTTTTTCTAAAGTTGACTTGGCAGGCTTTGTCAACTCATTATTTTGATTTGTTCTTATGAAGCTTCTGAGTTGGCGATATTAAAAAAAATGTTTTCTAACTAGGTGAAATTTATGTTGCAGATCCTGAAAGCTCATTAGTATGTCTGAGTCTGGTACATAAAGATTCCGAAACATTTGGAGTCCTTTGTCTTTCCATACTTTAAATATTGAATCAGCTCTACCGGATACAAAAAATTGGTTACCCCACACCGGACTGAACAGCGATAAACAATTTGGTTCATTTAAAATTTTTCTTATATCTCTCCATCTCTCCATCATAGTCTTAAGAAATGGATTTTTAGTATGTTTCAGAAGCTTTGATATTGAATTTGAATATAAATATGAAGGCAGAGTCAATTTCAAATCCTGAGTCTCCATGTCAGTCCAATGTGGAGAATGATTACTGTAATAAAACATCATAGACCTCAACTGCACAGCATAGTAATACAAGTGAAAATTTGGGCACTTCAAGCCTCCTCGGTCATAAGGGAGGTACAGTAAAGACAAACAGAATCTGGATTTCCTATTGTTCCATAAAAAATGCAACATCTTCGTCTTTATTTGTGAAAAGAATTCAGGAGGAGGGGGAAGAGCAACATTCTGAAATATATAGAGTAGTTTTGGCAATATGCTCATTTTTATTATATTTATTCTTCTAATCATAGATATTGGTAGTGGCATCCATCTTTCAAATGAATTATCTACTTCATTCAATATGAGTTTATAATTGGTCGCAGCAACCTGTTCAAGATCTGAAGAGATGTGTACCCCTAAATATTTAAATTCATTAACTATTTTAAACTGTAATACATCTGAGGATGGGCTAATTCTTTCATTAATAGAATAGAAGACTTATTTTTGTTTATTTTGTATCCAGATATCTCACTAAATAATTTAATTATTTCCATAATAATTTGTATTGATCGACTTCATTTTGATATGAATAAGATCACATCGTCTGCGAACAAGGAAATCCTGTGTTCTGTAGGTCCAACAGTGATTCCAGTGAGATGAGGGTGTGATCCCAAAAGTTATGGGGGGAGGAGAGGAGAGAATGAATATTTTAGCCACGTGAAATAATCCGTTCCCCCTCCAAAACACAGGAACAAATTAATTCACCAACAAGTCTTTAACTGTTTTTACTCCTTTCATCATCAATAATAAATCATGTAAGTTTGGTAGCATTTACTCTTTTTTTGACAAAGTTATGAGAGGGGAACCATTCTGGGAATCAACAATCAACACCACCACTGGACTTTAGTGGTAATAAATGTTTTTAAACTCTAAAAAAAATCTATATCATACTTATCACATAGACAAAAACCACATGAAAACTGTCGAATGCCCACTTTCTAGGTGATCTACCCACAAGAGAAAAAGTCTTTGTTCTTGAATCCACTGGGGAAACCAAAACAAGACATCCAGAAATGTTTGCAAATCACAAGGTATGGTTAAAAATGTAAGTTTAACTCAAGTATGAAAATCAAATAAAGTTGTTCTTATTAATATATCTATATTTACAGGGCATTTATGAGGAAGAAGGGGTGCAATGTTGGACATGTGACAGCATCCAAAACAAGATAGTACATCATGTGGTGTATTTTCACTGAAGGTGCATACATATTGTCACACAGTGTATGACTTTAGGATTTTGATATATATTTTGAGACATGTACAGTGAATTACTTTCTTTGTTACTTAAATTTAAAGCCATTAAATGAAGCTGTTCATTTCAGTTTGCAGAAAAAATCCTATCAAAAGAGGTTGTGGATTTTCCTGTTTCCAGAGAGGCGGACTACAGCATGAGGTTGAAAATTGTTGTGAGACTTATCCTTAACAGTGGTGAGGATAACATTAATATTCTTATTTTGAGTGTTTATGACAATTGTTATCATGATTACTATTATTTGTATGTTTGGCTAAAACATCTGTACTTAGCCAAACTTAATACATTAACATGGGCTCTGAAAACATTTATTTAAGGAAATTGTCTACAAATTAATAAGTACAATCATTTTATTTTCTATATTTTTTTTCATAAATGACTGTGTTGGTGCTTAGCACATCCTGTGTAACAGTTTCATACACACCCACATATATACGGTCAAGATTGTACATGTATAATCGTGTGTGTGTGTGTATGTTTTTATACTTTTGTTGTTAACAGAGGACCTAAAAGACTTGTGTCACTTCTGTGGAGAGATGGAAAGTGACACGGATGTGAACTGGGTAGGAAAGTTTTTAGAACTATTCAAAGACTTAGTGTTAGTAAACTAAATGAAGAGGACAAGTTTTATCTAATCTTATCTTGCGTAAACAAGCTATGATATGATCCTCCAGCAGTTGGAATATAAGGGAATCTAAAATTATTGATTGTATATTGTAATTGTAAAGACATATTTTTCTAAAAAAAACAAAAAAAACTGATATTTTTGGTTTCTTTCCTAGATCCAGTGTGACATGTGTCTGAGGTGGTTCCATCATGTGTGTGTTGGAAGCCCACCAACTGGAAAAACTTATCACTGCTTTGCCTGTTTGCCTTAGTTGCCTTAGTTTGCCTTTGTTCCTGAGTTTGCTGTGGTGTGCTTGTTTATGTATGTTGTTTAATGGTTAATAAATTACATTTTGAAAACTGTTTGATTTTTATACTTACAAGACTTTGATATAAGGCAGCTATGGAAAAAAAGTTTAAATCCCAAGGCCCCTTATCTTTGAGAAATGAAGAGCAAATGTTTCCAAAGCACAGTTTAAACACTTTCTTGTAAATTAATTTGTTCCCATGTTGTAGAGGGGGAACGGATTATTTCAGGTGGCTAAAATATATGGTTCCCCCCTCATAACTTTGACAAATAATGATCAAATGTTACCAAATTCACACGATTTATCGTTGATGATAAGAGGAATAAACACAGTTAAAGACTTGTTGGTAAATTAATTTGTTCACATTTTATGAAGGGGGAACTGATTATTTCAGGTGGCTAAAGTATATGGTTCCCCCCTCATAACTCTGGCAAATAATGAGCAAATGCTACCAAACTTACATGATTTATTATTGATGATGAAAGGAATAAACACAGTTAAAGACTTGTTGGTAAATTAATTTGTTCCTGTGTTTTGGAAGGGGAACGGTTTATTTCAAGCAGCTGAAATATCCATTCTCTCCTCTCCTCCCCCCATAACTTTTGGGAATAAAGAGCAACTGTTGCTAAATTCCCCAAAATTATTATGTGTGATAGCCTGTAGTGTACTAGAAATTTCCTTACTACTGTAATCTGTCATATTTTACATTATAATGGGATTTACCAGAAAGTCTACACTCTCGTCTTTTCAGGAAGTCTTAATTTTTGTGCCATGCTTTCAGCCCGCTTCCATCCTCTTATGTCAGCAATGAAAAATTATAAATACACACTACGTGTTGAAAAACTGTGTTTTGGTGACTGACTTTTATTTCTGTCAGGCGGAAGTGACAAAAGTTGGAAAAGGACCGATTCTCTTGGCATTTAAAATAACACAAAACAAAAAGACCTCGTTTATTTAATTATTTTTACAATTTTGTAAACAACAGCTGCCGATTAAACTAAATGTTACAAGCTTGACATGATTAACTGAGTTGTTTTTACCGAGAAATCGATCAGAAGCGCCATGAAAATGGTCAGATCCGCCTCTCTGGCTGCAATGCGTGCTCCCGACACAGGGGGAACAGATTTTCACAAGGGGACAGAATTTCGCACAAGACCTCTTCTCTACTCGCGACATACGTTCATTGTAATCTTTCATTTCTTGTTTTACATCTTGTAGTGTCACCATCACTCCATCAAGTTTCGCGGACAACTCGCTTCTTAATGACTCCAATGCCGCTAGGATTTGATCTGACTTACTATTTTCAGACTCGCTTGTCCCTTCTTGCGCAGCCATGTTTTTGTTAGCTTTGCGAGCTTCTCCACGTAGGTTATGGTCGAACAGCTTCGTTTGCTTGGATGCTTTGCTTTTCCCTTTGTGTTGTTTAGTTGAGATAGGCATTATACATCAGTTTGTCCTTTTTTTGCATAAATCTTTTGTGAACAGCGGTTATTTTCCCCTTATTAAAGCAACAAGCAGCAGGGCGAAGTTCGGTACGTCTTCTCACGTGGCTGCCATAACCGGAAGCCCATTTGTCTTTTTTACTGTTTTTGAAATAGTATGTGTAAAATTTTGTACACTTTTCTCAAGAGAATAATGGAAAAAATCAGTATGAATAGAAATTATACCAATGAAGCAATCAACCAGTTTTTTACCTGTTTCTTCTGGTATTTTGATCATTTATCTTTGCTGATGATGTGTTTGGGCTTGTGAGGCACTTCTTGCCACCAACCTCATTTTTAGCTTACTCCACAGATTCAATCAGATTGAACTCTGGGTGGCCTGATCCAAAATGTTAGCCATACTTTCAGTCAGTAGCATTCCACTCGGTCTTGGTTCCTCTCTAACTAGTCATCAGCTTGATCCTCCTGGACCAACTAATCTGGATTTATACTAACAGATGTTTATATAGGAGGCTGACACTGAGAAATAGTTCAGTTATTAATGTATTTTTTAAAAATTACATATTAAAAGTACCCCTCTGATCAAAGATTAGATCTTCAACCTGATTACCATTATCCACAAACTGGCTTACAAGGCAGTTCATGATGAAAATAAGCCGTCGACGCTATGATGGATCTTTTTTCCTCTCTGTTCTCACTAGGAATTTCTTCACTCTGATAGCCTCTCAGAAAATCCCTGCTGAGGTACTCTGCCAGAGCCTCAGTGAGCTGGTACAAAGGAAACCCACAGTGGTCTCCCCACTGAGGACCACTGACGTCAACAGTGGGTTCGTCAAAATGCTACATAAGCAGAGACTATTTCTAATTCATTCTGATTCAGATTCTCAAATGCAACCTTGTATGATTATATTTAGAGTCGCTTATGGATGAAACATTAATTAGCTTCACATTCTGGAACTGGATGTAGAGCAACAGAGGTGGTGCTCAGAATCACTAGAGGCAGAATGCTCCCAGATTATACTATTTAGCTTTTACAGGTTTAATATTCTAATCAAGTAATGACATTTCATTTTAGCATTTAACAGCTTTGTGTACAAAATTATAAATAAATATAAAGTTCATGTTGGGTCACAAATTTGGCTCAGAAGTTTTAGGTAGAGAACTCTGATCATAAATAATTTAGTTTTAAACAGTTTGAGCCAAACGTCTTCTGAAGGATGAACTTGCATAACACTGACTATAAAATGGCACACCCTGGTAAGAAACTCAAAGTTCATCCAGTGTCACTGACAAACTCATTGGAATGACTAGACATCTCAATGTGTCTTGCAACAGCAGATTTAAAACAGAAAATATCCAATCTTATTTAATATTGTCTTATTTCTCACCTTGTATGTTGGCATATCTCAAAATCCTGTCATGAAGGTCTGAAGGTGAAGAATTGAAGAATAATTTGGACACCATTAGTTCCTTTTAAGTATTTTGTGGCTTTTGGTATGCATCGACATTGTATAGTGTCTGTATTGTCATCATGTATGTGAAATTCACGTGTTCACCTACAACAGGTGGTTGTGTTATATTTTGTACAGGATAGTGTCACTGTTTTGTTTTTTGTTTTGTTTTGACCATATTCTACTGATATACTGACCACTTGGGAAGGAAGTTTGAGTGCTCTAATTTATCCCAAATATTCAGAAGATTGTGAGGCAAAAAAATGAAAAGTAGGTTGTACTATCAGTTCCACTTTGAGTTTTATAGATCGAAAATTAAGTGAATCTTCAACGGCGTAGACCAGTGGTCCCCAACCTATTTAGTACGGCGGACCGATTAAGACTTTGCAAATTTGCTGCGGACGGGGGGGTGCGCGCGCATAGGGAGGAGACCGAAACCGATGCTGTTTGTGGGCTCAATGTTGCCGCCCAAGATGTAACTGACAGAATCCAGTTAAAGGATTTTCAAAATAAAAGATCCTCCAGACTCAATACATAACACGGAAATATTTAATTATTTGTTGCGCGGCCTGGTACCAATTGGTAAACGGACCGGTACCGGTCCGCGGCCCGGGGGTTGGGGACCACCACTAGCGTAGACAAAGCGTTTGCATTATGTTGCATGATATTAAGTAATGCTATGATAGGGTGATTGTTTAGTCAATTCTGCAGCAGAATTGGCTAAATAATTCTGTTGCACTGTTCACATATGTACTTATGACTGCTGCAATACTAATGCTTCAACATGTCCAAGAACAATTGTAGCCACCTGGCTTTTCCTGTAATCTAGTTACATGCACCACTTTTGGAGTGTTTTTCACATCGTGGAAATATAAGTTATATAAGAGATCCAGCAGCGTGACTAGCTTACATTTTGTAGGTTTTTTGACCTTGCATTGACCTGCAAAGCTTTAGTGCCAGGTCTCAGGGGTGAAAGCAAGAAGGTGAAATGGGTCTAATCTCATAAGATATGTTTTAATAACCATAGCTGTATTTAAAGGGATTTTATTTCAATGAAGTTGGATTTTTCTGAGGAATTTTCAGCCTTTATACTACAGCATTTTCACATCTTACAAAGAATAGATGCAAACGGTGCATGTATGCTCATTTACATTAACCATCAATGTTTGTTGGTTTGAAATGACCAAAATGCTGTAGCTTGCAAAAGCTGCTTCATGACAGGTCTTTTCACTATTGATCCTCATAGTAGCCCACATACAAAACCTGGAGACAGCAAGCAAGAAAATTGAAACTGGAAGGAAGGAAGCAGCCGGGTTTGAGTTGAAAGAACATCTCTCCCTGAGTGGGAGTTGAGTGGGAACATTTGGCACAGCAGCAACTACATCTACACATCTAAGAGCTTTTATAGCCAACTGAAAAATCATTGAAGACAATGAATGCTACTACATTTTGACCATTTCTTCATCAGATATTTACTTCTACAACCCAAAAGCGAGAGCGCAAAACACAAGCAATATCAATGAAACAAACTGTATTGGGAAGAAGGATGTATTTTTTCTCCTTATTCTTTAAAGGGATTCAGGGAACTACTAATAATTATATCTGCACAAACAAACCAGAAATGAATAGTATCATTACAGAGGGGCATTTCAAATTGCAGTCAGATGCCTTATCACTGAGTAGACACTCTTTCATCATTGTGTAGTGCCTTTAAATGTTAAGGGTATCGCCTTTAATTTGGCTTACTTATTAAATTAATTTGTTTTCAAATTCAGTCAGGTAAATAAAGACATTGCATCAGATCTTAATACAATGGGGTGTCTCACTGTTGGGTATCGAATGTAATACAGAAGTCAATGCAAGTTTAGACATTTTGACTTGTTTTAGGGAACAACAGACGCAGACCACAGTCACAGTGGGATTTTGTTGAGGCAGTCAAGTGAGTTACAACTGCTTTAGATGAATGAAAATCTGTTTTAGTTTGGCCATTTGTGCTGACACAGGTATCAGCCTGTTTGCTTCTCAATCTATACCATGGTTAAAAAGGCAAATAAAAAACCAGATCACTGTTATGACCTAAACTTTTTTTACTACAATAATAGAGACAATGCAAAGTTTTCTCTAGACACATGTAGTATAGCATGAAGTTTCCGTCTTACTTGTTGCTACAAGTTGTCAGTCAGCTGTGTGGCAGAGGGGGCCCTGTGCTTTTTTCTACCAATTTTAAAACAACATTTTTGTTTTCTGCAAAAAACGTTTGCAGAAACTTTTGCTTTTTAGAGATCATTTATGAATATAGCTTAGTCGCAAGCTCACAAAGGTATACCCAAAACGTTGTTGTGAATCTTCCTTGTGATTCAGAGAAAAGACGTGGCTTCAAGTAAATAACACTCCAGAACCCGTAACACATCTAAAACTGAAGCATAAAGAATGTGAGTTTAGTCAAATCCAGCTTCTTGGACGCCAAATATTTCACAGCATCAGTATTACAACTTATATAAATAATATATGCCGTAAAATAAGAGTGAATGCAGATATTCTGGAGAAAAATGTTAATTTTCCCCAAGTGCTTCAATGATTATTAGCTGGCATGATCAAATAAGCCAGAGAACATCAGTTGGAAATTTTCCAAGCCCTCAGCTGAATTTCTGTCTGCAGAAATGAAGATTTACTTACCTTAGTAAGTAAATCTTCATTTCTGCAGACAGAAAGTCTGCATAGAGTAGAAAGAGAAGTCGGGACACTACCTTAACTGTTGGATATTGTTGTCAATGCTGCAATAGCACATGTGTCTTTAACACTTTTTCAACGGGTTCAATAATCCATCAGGATTATGTGAAGATCAGATTGGTGGGGCTACAATGTCACATGTGATGGTAGACAGTTCGAAACTCAAATCAGTATTTTCCTAAACTATTGAAATGCATTCCATAATAGTATAAATAGCATAATTCAGTGAAACAAATGTAAGTTAATCAAGATGACCATACTGTCAAAATCTAATACTGCACCATTTCCAGTTTTCACCAATAGGAAAAAAAAAATTCATTTGTACTTCTAACTACGTTCCAGTTCAAAAGCTTTAATGAATCCATCTGCAGCAGCACCGAAAGTGGCATGGAGTCAAATCAAAGCGACAATTTATTTACACAGAGTGCAAAACCAAAGGAATGATTAAAAAGGCTACATGAAATCAAAACCATTGAATTAGATGGAAATGGATATTTTCTCACAATACAGACCATAGCTGACCTGGAAAAAACAGACACACACGAAGCAAATCTCTCATAAACACACTTGCTATTTTGCATTTCTTACAAGCCTTTGTACACATAATGCCTTAAACCGAGCTATAAAGCCTAAACCAATGTTTGAACAGTCTACAAAACTGTCGCAACCCACAGGATTTGAGTGGTGTAAATCGATTCTCACAAATACGCCATGTTCATCCGAAACAGACATTATTTATATCCTCGAATGCAAACAGTCAATGGAGACGTACAGGAGGATGTTTTGTTTTTGAGTAGAAAGAATTAAACAAATGGAATGGACACATGAACTAAAACACTTCAGCATCATAAAGCAGACTGTTCCTGTTTTCTTGCCAGAAATGAAAACAAAAAATAAAATAATCTTCAAAATGTAGGAGAATGTTGACTAATTTTATAATGTTCAGGCTGAGTATTGTTAGAAGTGCTTATGTTTTTGTGTCCACCCAAATCAAACAGTTCTGCTGCCCTTTAATGATAACATAAAATATATTTGTCTGATATATATTGAGCTACATACATTTTTAAAATAAGTCACACTATCATCAATATCTGCAAATACCACGTCCTGCAAAGAGCTGGACGTGTATATCAAAATATATTCAATTTTGATAGGATTCAGAAATAATATTAATCACATAAACAAGAGCTTGATTAGAGGATTTAACTGATTTGACCAGTTGTGATCCAGGTTTAACCATTTGTTACTTCAGTAAAAATATCTGTAAATACTACAGGAAGAGGGGGAAAAAAAGCAAAAGGTGAAACCATGGATATGAACTGGATCCAACATTTGTGAAATTCTCTTCGCCAGATGGTGAGCTCTAGTCTGGGCATGTCCCAAAAATATACAAGAGTATGAATAATGCATTGGATAGGACTTATTTCACAGTGTGTTTCCTGTTGTACTCATGCACACACACACCCCGGCACGCACACACACACATAAACGTTCACCCCCGCAGAGAATCACACACATGGACAGATGCAGACATGCACCATCTCCCAAAACACATAAAATGAGCTGGGGGTCCACATTTGCTAAATACTCCCAGTGGTGTGGGCAATATGGCTCAGGTTCATTGACAAAAACTACTCCGCTATGCTATGTTTGTGCCACATAAAAAAAAAAAAGCAAAAGACACAAACTAAGTCAACCAAAGCGTCCACATAATACTGACTTTCAGCAAGGAGCCATACACAATGACGTCTTCCTGTTGTCTATGTGACGTTCCTCACTGCTTCCCAGTGATGGTCCTGCGGTGTTCTCCTCAGCCTTGTAAAGTTCCACCGAGTCAAACGAGAGAAAGGTGTTAAAGGCTCTAATCTGGCAGACTACAGTGTTTGGCTCAGCCTCAGTAAAATCACAGCTCTTTAGCAGCAAAGTGTTGTTAATGAAATGTGAGTGGGTTATTACGGCTTCATGGAGGGGAATGTAAGGACGCTAAAACGGCTGACTCTTAAAAGAAGCTCCTCATAAGTTTGAATCCAGTCACAAAAGGTACGAATAAAAAGAT
Source organism: Xiphophorus hellerii (assembly GCF_003331165.1). Lineage (NCBI taxonomy): Eukaryota > Metazoa > Chordata > Actinopteri > Cyprinodontiformes > Poeciliidae > Xiphophorus > Xiphophorus hellerii. The sequence continues at coordinate 1,239,148 of NC_045672.1, read as the reverse complement.
CTTCAAGGATCCTTCCCTTAGAAATCAGGTGGTGGAGGACACAACAGCATAAAAAGGCCAGAAAGTCAATGCTCCACTAAAAACTGTTCCTCATAGGGAATTTTCTTTCTCTCTCAGTGATGACTTAGTAAATCAGTCTGTGGTGAAAGTTTGATGCTGTTGGTGTATTGAGAGGCTCAGCTGAGGCTTCTCAGAATTATCCCAAGAGTCACTGGAGTGACTGGAGAAGCTTTTTTTTTGTCCTGGGAGGTCAGTCCTTGAGGAGATTTTGTGAGGCCCGTTAGTGAATGGATACAGATATAGTGACTGGCCACTGCTTTGTTTTGAAAAAAACATGTTTGTGACCCTGAAGAGAAGAAAGAAGAAAGACAAGACATAAAGCGATCAAAGGATTTGATTCAGCAAACTTTTTTAGTCTATGATACAATGCTAACAATATGTTCTATCATAATACAACATGCAGCTTACTATCTACAGCACAAGTCCTAATCTAATTCAATTATCTTATCAACACCACTACTGGACTGAAAAGGTTGTAAATCCTATGAGTTTTAGGGAACGGGGGGTTACACCTAGCTGTAAAAGCTACAAACTTCAATGTATTTCATTGGGATTTAATCAACAGACAAGCACAAAGTTGTGCAGAACAGCACTGTTCAAGTCCTGCCTATAAAATTCACCAAATCAGTCAGATTCTAAGGACATCTCTGAAATACCCACTTTGGTTGGCAACTTGGAGTTTAGTGCCTTGGCTAGGGCTACGTATGTTTTTTAGCTATGTCTGGATATTTTCTTTTTGAAGAAAGGAAACACACAACAAATACAGGAGATTGTTGTCAGATGTACAAAACAACTAATGGCACCACACCATTGCAGACTGAATGCTGAAACTGGATTTAAAAGGTACATAAAACAGCATTTAGAAAGTGTTTCTATTTTCTTCTCAACAGCTTTGTTTGTTTTTCAGTTGAATTGAACAGGTTGCATGTCATTTAAAGATAGAAAAAGACTGAAAATAATTTTTGATGTCACACCTGCAAAATTTAGACAAGGGTGTGTTTAATCTTTATAATACAGAGAGACTTAATTCAAACATCAGCGCATATTTGTAGTATTCTTAGACATTTCAGCTACAGGTAGACATTAATTAGTGGTATTAAAATATCAATTAGTTCTCTAATAAATCTTAACCACCACAATTTACATTAGTTAACCTGACTTCAGCCTGAACAAAGTGAGGAATGTAATTCATTTGATTGATTTTAACACTTCACACAAGATTATTTTACCCAGAATCAATTAACACTATTTATTATTTGCTTCTCATTTTAAAAATTCTAACCCAAATGAAAAGATCTCACATCGCTTTTATGTGATGGTAGCAAAAAACCCAAAAGCCAGAATCATACAGTATTCTGAATGTGAAGATATTTCACCCTCAGTTGAAGTCCTACAGTTAATGATTTAATTTAACCAATCACTTAATCAGGATAACCTCGCCAAATGAGTGGACTCGCACCATGAATATGTTATATGTATTAATCTATAAATGTTAATGCATAAATGATTCAGGGCAACAGTGGACAAATGTGACATTTGAAGACTGCCCATATAAACCATGCAGACACTTAAATATAAGTTGGTAAATCCATATAGAATTGCGCAAATTCCCAGGGCCGGGCAAATAAATATTTATGACTCCACCAATTCCCCTTTTCTCCCTGTCCTTGGCAATTGTATATGATTCATTTTGTTTTCTCAGTGGAGGAGGGAAAAATCAATCTTCGGATATTGGCTAGGAGACATAAAGCATGTTGTTTCCAAATAATTGTGTTTTTGCAGAATATAAAAGCTTCACAGATACTCAGTCGACGTTCCCTGGACAGGGATTAATTTTATTTTTTAGCACATTTCCCATGTTTTTACCTGCTATGCGGGTATGAATCATCGGCTCTAGCCTGACCGGCTTTTAATAGGACGACCTTGGTGTAGAAGGGTGTAGGATACGTAATCCTAGCACTAGCAATTCTTGTTGCTTAGGTTATTTTATAAATACAACATTTCCACAAATTGCTTTTGTCAAGAACTATTCTTGGATACACTCTCTCCTGCTTTGTTTTGAAAGAAAGCTTGGACTTTTGAAGAAGCTTTTACCTTTGATGCGAACCCAGGGGAGATGTTTTTGTTGTTATGTTTAGTAAAACTACCCATAACAACCCTGATTTCACGTTTTTTTTACCCCAAAAAATCATCAAAGTGCCTACATCCTGACAAGCTGACAATTCCTTTGTGGTTTTCCTTCATCCAAGATTAACTGTTTCTACCCTCCTCTACTTTTAAGAGGCCCGACTCCAGGTTCTGACCGTGTTTACAAAAATAATGTTCTAAAGCCTGACTTATTCCCCAAACATCAAAACTACGAGACTAAAAAAGTTGTCGATTTTTCATTTCTGTTGTGACAAAGTTGCCAAATCTGTAGCTGGGGCAGTTATGAGGTTGTTATTTCAGATTTACAGCTGTAACTACGCAGACATAAAAATGACAGGATTTTCTTGAAATTTATCTCTGACCTGGCGATGAGATAAAGAGACTTGCTGCATTTCACGAATCCGCCAAGCGTCTCGGGTCCTCAGAGCCAAAGGCTGCGCAGCGCAGTTTGGCCTCTCATTTGTGGGGCTGTTGCTGACTAAATATAAGAGTGTTTATGAAATGGAGGTTTCAAATAGCCCAGGGCTTAAGACAGGTTGAGCTTAGTCATAAATGTGTTGGTGGAAAACACATGATGAATAGAGACCAAATGCTGATTTGCTTAATGAACCTCTGGACATTTTGTAAATTTTTGAATTTAAAATATGGCTTCCTGATTTCTGCCCTCTTGTGTGTGAAAAATTAAAATAGCCTAATTAATTAACTTTCTGCTTTTTTTTTGTTTTGCTTTTTTAATTACTACTCCAATGTGGGATTTTTGCTTAAAGTTATTATAACAGCAGAAATACATAGCACAAAATGCCTCAAACCAAGGTCAGGTTATCAGCATGCAAATCAGCATAAATGAGCTTGTTATCCAAAATTCATACTTGCTGTTTTCCCCTTTGTCCTACGACGGCTCCCTGGGCAAAGGCTGAAAAAGAAAAGTAGAGGGTGAGAATCAAGTGAATAGTGCTGACTTGATAGTGGGGTAGACTTGATTACATTTTCAGCTGCTGTGGTTTTCTTTCACACAGCACTGTGTCACACAAACCAAATCCTTTGACCAACCTGTTCCCCTCGTCACCTGTGGTGGCGCTGAACCAAGAACCACTGAAGGAACAATACAAAACCTCTGAAAAAGACACTGAGTGCAACTTCCTTTAAAAAAGGGCAAACAAAAATGGAGGTTTTAGCAGTTGGAGCAGTCTTTTATCACTTTTGTAGTTGATAAAAGACGGTAAGCTGTTTCTCCAGCTAATGGTAGGCTAGTATGTTTGTATTTAACTTGGAGCATTGTAGTCTACTTCCTGCTTCTGAAGTTTTCTCTGGTCTAGTTAGTATTCACTTATGTATTCAAACTACAACCGAATCGAGACCTAGGTTTTTAGGCAAACCAGAGTTTGCTTTTTTGGTCCGCATCAAAGTTCAATTATGCATTCATCCCTCCCCAAACGAACCGGATCTTCTAGACAAATTTGCTGGAGTTTGATTAAAGCAAACTAAACAGAACTGCTGTGAAATCTTTAGAAGATAAGGAGCTTGAGGTAACTTCATACGCTAACAGGTGCTGCTTTGCTCCTCAATCTGAATATACAAGGAGCATATAATAACCATTTCATCATTTGCATTCAAGAGAAAACTTTTTCTTTGATTAGAACCTACTATTCTTTCATCGGATTAGCGGTAAGGAAGAATGATAAAGAGTAATCTTCATTGTTTCATTGTGAACACAATAACTACAGTCCTCTCATAATTGTTTTCCTCTGACCACAAGATGAAAACAGCTTCCATGCCTTCTCAAAACTAGCGAATGAGCCACTTTTGATCAGAGGTACAGTACAGACCAAAGGTTTGGACACAACTGTGTGTCCAAACCTTTGGTCTGTACTGTACCTCAGCGAGACAAGCTGTCTGGGAGGAGCATTGGCATTCCCAGCAGCCGGTCCCACTCTTCCGCCGCGGTGTTCCGACTTGGTATTCCGCCGCCCGCCCCCCGCCTGTCACTCCGCTATCAGTCACTCTGTCCGTCCTGCCTAGCCCTGTTGCCTTTAAAGAAATTCAGTTCTCTGAAGAGGTGCTGATCCATCACACCTCTCTCGCAGCATGTCATCTAAATGCTAAGTACTTCCACTGCATCTTTAAATCAAAACAAGAAAAGAAATGAGCACAGGATGTGAGTGGTTAAAAGGGATAAACGTTTATAAGGGCACAATAGAATCATCTGGGCAGACCCTTTGCTTTTTTGCATTCATTTTCGAAGAAGTGGGGGAAAGGAGAAAGTGATTAAGAGGGACTCTGTGGGTCTTGAAAAACCCACAGGTCTTATCTCTTTAAAGGCACAAGAGAGGGGTGGGGGGCTAATGCAGATCCCATCAATTGCCATAAAGCAATATTCCATTTGATTTTCCTGTAAATAAATGATCAGACCTGCGCCCCCACAGTGTAAGTCCCTGCCTCTTCTTTGTCTCTCTGTCTCAGTCCAAGTGTTTGCTATTGATCGAAGGGGATTCTTGAAGTCAGGGCAGGAGTGCTGAGGCAGCACAGGCAACCGGGACTATTAACTGCTGCCACTAATTAAAAGGGTAACACGGTGAGTTTGGCCCCATGGGACCAACTGGCACGAGAGATGAAGCACACTGTTTGTGCGTCGTGCTCTCCGGTAAACAGCACTCATTGCCTCTAGTATTTACAAGACAGAGGACCCAAGGACATCCAAGATGCATTTATCTCCCATCGGCACGATGGATGAGGGAGATTCGCAGATAAGAAGTGAGAACCAGAGCTCTGCTAATTGCTAAAGTTGCTATGAAATTTAAAGGGGCAGGTTAATGTGTTTTCCAGCCACATGGTGCCATTTTATCAAGTAACTATGTTATCTCCAATTATCAAATAAACGCTGTATATATCAAATATGACTTAAACAAAATTTGACTTTAAAATTTAGCGCCTTGAAACTGGACAGCTGTCTCTTTAACCCTTACATGGGCAGCCACACATCTTTTTTTACATGAAAACTGCATGTAAAAAAAAGGTGTGCTTAAAATTTTGTACATGTTAAAGTCTATGTAATAATTATTTTATTCAAAACTAAAGGTAACCTCACTAATCTGGAATGAAGAAACATTTTTTCTGTTGTCATGGGAACCACAAGGTACTCAAGTAATTAAAGTCAAGTCAACTTTAATTAGTGCTCGCTCAATAATATCATCTGTTTGTCCAGAAAGTAGCATATGTGTGAATAATAACAGTGTATGTGGTTAGTTTGTAAAAGAATCTAGTTCTTTGCAGCGCCATGTTTTATGATAACATAGCTAGAAGACTGTCTCAACATGTGAGAGACAAGTTCTTTTACTACAAGCGCCAAAGAAAAAGAAGCAAAGCTAAGGCTAAGTTAGAGACCCACTTGTTTATTCTGCCCAATTAGTTTTAAGCTCTACTTTTGTTTTACTGTCTTCTGGTATTTTATCTGTTTTTAATCTGTACTGTTTTACTTTTGTCTCGTTTCCTTGTAACTGTTAAGTGCTTCCTGTGAAAACGCTTTATAAATTAAGTTATTATTGTTATTAAGAACTAGCTGGCTGTTAGCTAACATACTGACATGCTAACAGCTTTGCAGTCTGTTAATTTGTTAGAAAATTTGTTTTGCTCTGCTCATGGTTAAGACTCAGCCCTTAAGATTTTGATTTTGAAAACTGTACATGTGTACAGTTTCAGAGGTCATTTCAGAGGTTATTAGATGGCGATATCTCAATCTAACTGACCTGTCATCTTTAAGCACATTCTGTGTCCTGACTGTTAGTGGACTGCCTCCTCAGCAGCTGGCATTCTAGCTATTTCTCCATAACAATCCCTCTTCTACAGCATCTCCACTAATCTCAACAGAGATTATTCATATCCTTATGGAAACACTACAAAAAGTAAATAATGTTCTTTTCTTGGAGCAACAGAGGTCACCTTAGAAGAGAGCCCCGCTAATTCCTGAACAATTGTTAAAAGATGAATGACAAAGATGCATTAGTCTGTTTAAAAGGCAATTTAGACGCATATTCAGACTTTTTTAAACGTGAATGAAGGCCGAATACAGTGCAGCAATCACTCAGCAGGGCTGCTTCAATTATCAAGGTAACAACTGGAATATTTGTAATTCAAGAAGCAACATAATATATATATGTTAAACATGAAAAATCACAGTTTCCAACAGTTTTAAAGATTTAATACAAAATCTAAACACTTTAAAAACTTTCTAAACACTTCACAAAAATTAAATCATTTTCAACAATTTCCAACATCCCAACAAGCCCTCAACGTTTGATTGTAGGATCACTTCAGCTGGACAGAAAACAGACTTTCCTAGGTGGGTGAATAGAAGGACAACGGCTCTGCACAACTTATTAAAATACACACAAACAAAGTGCCTGAATAGCTCACAGAAATTTATAATACATAGAGAGAGTGCTGCTAAGCATGCTTGAATGTGTCCAGTGTTTATTATTAAAAAATAAGAGTTGAAATGTGGCCAATAGCTCAGACAATTTCACACCAGACAAAACTCCAGAGACAAGCGACATGCTGGGTAAAATACAAGTGGCAATTCAAAGCCCTGCAATGACAGAAATTCAAATAGGAGAGCGGGGCACAGTGTGCCGAAAGTGACAGCAGAAGGGCCGACATCCACCCTGGGTCTCACGCTGGGAAAAAAAGAGAGAGAGAGGGATTGGAGGGAGCCAACATATGCTTGCTAAAGTTGAACTGAAAAAAAAAAAAATTTTAAAGAATGGCAGAACTTGCAAAATAGTGTTGCTATTCTATTCCTTATGAATAAATATGAGGAAATATTGACTGAGAATCTAATCATAAAACTTCCTGCCGCATGCTAGGACAATAACACAACACCTCTGGTAGTAAATATGAGAAAGTCAAATAGGAATCCTGAGCTGTTTCTTTCTTTTGTGAACATCTCTATCAATCTAAAATATCCCAATACATCTTCTGCATCGCTCCATGCTCCACCTCGCCCAGACTGATGATCATGCCGCAACATCTGACAAACAGATGAGGAGTGCATTTTCTCTTAAGTCCTGACAAATTAAAAGACCTGGAAATGAAAGGGGAATAAAAGTGTACATTTTGCGAAGTGTAACCTCTGCGTTCGTTGTGCCACATGCCTTGTCTGAACATCAGTCATTTATTTCTGAATGTCGGCCTGAGCAGTCCATTTACAAAGTGTTAGCCCAGAGGAACCAGAGAGAGGCTGTGAGATACAATATGACCAGAGTGCTGTCACTTCCTGAGCAGATATGTGTATGAATGCCTGGAGGTCAGCCAGTGAAACATTAAAGTTGGACTCATGCGCTTTTCACAGGGAAGACGATGGTCCAATCATATCATCAATAATGTGTTCCTTTGATAAAAGATTAACATTTACCCCAACAGAGCTTGAAAATTTGTACCTTTTACTGAATATAGCTTCTTTAGATTTAATACAAAGAAATATATAGTTTGCACAATTCCACAGACTTTAGTCATGTCAGCTTTGACGGAGCTGAAACACTCTGTGGGAAAGCATCAGTGAACCGTTTTCAAGTCTTGCCAAAGATTTTCAACTGGATTTGGATTTTTTCCTGGACTGGGCCATTCTAACACAAAAACCTCAACACCTTTCCATAGCAGCTCTGGCTGGATGTTTGGGCTGTGTTCCCTGAAGGTGAAATGTCTTTCAGGATTTTCCAGCTCCATCCATTTTTTTACCCCTCCAGGGGGTCTTTTGTGGGCTCTAGTGTCCCTTAAATGACAGTGGGCTGACAGGAAATGGGGAAGGAGAGGGGGGAAGACATGCGGCAAATATCGTCGGGTCCGGGAGTCGAACCCGCGACGGCCGCGTCGAGGACTCAAGGCCTCCAAATATGGGTCGCGCTATCCACTACGCCACCACGGCACGCCATGCTCCATCCATTTTTACACCAACTCTGAACAGTACTTGCTGGAGAACTCCATCAGCTATGGTTCACTATGGCTCTAGTGTGTTAATTTTCTGGCACATGGACCATTCTGCATGTAGACCAGGGGCCTTATCTATAAATAATGCACACTTTCCACACTAAAAATTGGCGTACAGACAAATTTTGAAAAGTGCGGCGCACAAAAAATTCAGATGTATTAAGCAATAAAAGATTAAAATCATGAAAAACATCGGGTCCAATGCTTCTTTTGTGCATTGTAGTTTGTTATTGTCCACAAAAAATGTTTGCGTGGCTGCTGCACATTTTCACGGCAGGTAAAAAGTTTGTGTATATTTATGTAAACTTTCACGCCACATTAATTTTTGTACATGCCAACTTATGCATAAAATATGGTGCTGCACGGTTTTTTTTTGTGCACACGCTTTATACATGAAAGCCCAGAATATTACATTTTAGTTTTCAGCAGGTTTGCTTTGTTTCCTTATTAGTCAAAAACAAAGAGAAGTGAATGCATATGCACACCACACTTTTTAGATTTTTTTTGCAAACAGTATTTCATTTCCTTTTTTCTTTTCTTAAAGGCATCAAGATTAGGTGAACAGAAACAAAACAAAATGTGCAAATATTGACAAAAAGTCAATATTTTGATAACTTTTTTCGGCCATGCCTTATGAACAATCTGACCAAGTTTGAACCCAATCAATAAAAATCCTTAGGATGAGTTTGATCAAATGCGAAGACTGTAAACTGTCAAAACGGCATGAAAATCTTAACTTCAATCCAAAATCGCTAACTTTGGATTGAAGTACACCATGACATAAATAGACTTTTCTGTGAGTCTTGGGGAGTTCTATAAGTGTGCCAAATTTCATGTACAATAAAGTAAGGTCAATACAGAGGGTACTTTGAAAGTTGATAGGTGGTGCTGTGGAGCAGTTTCTTTTGCAATTTTTCAAAATTGCCAATGTCAAATGATGACTTTTTTATTTCTCACAAATAAAGGATCAATGACGACAATTAGCTCATTTACTCATTTGGACATAAAAAATTGAAAAAGCCTACACGCACACAAAAAGAATAATTATCCCTGAAACTGATCTTTTGTAAAAAAATTTTAATATTACATTTTGAATTTTTTTTTCAAGGTTGATCTTTATAATTGAACTTGAGACACATATTCTGTTCAGGGTCAAATTGACCCACTGATTAAAATCAAGACAAATAAGTCATGCAGAGAGTATTTATGTTTTTCCCCCCACTTCTGCTGAGTGTGCCCTCAGTGTGGGTGGAGATTGCCCACGGGAACAGAAAAGGTTCCCATCAAAAGTTGCATGAACACCTGCTTTTTCGCAGTTTCCTAGTGAAGTAAAGAGAAGAGTGAGAAAGTGGACTTGTAGGGGTGCACGTGTGCATGTATGTGTGTGTCTGTGGGGGGGGGGGGGGGGGGGGGGGGGGGGGGGGGGACTATGTCTCATAGTTGCAAGGAAACATAGAATTGGACATTTTTACTTCTTTTTTACCCTTCAACTTGAGTGCCGGGTCAAATTGACCCGACAGTATCTATGTAAAATGTAGACGTAGGGGTGGTTGCAAACGTGTAAAATGAAAAAATTTTCAATTTATATGCAGAGTGCACCTATTAAGACAAATAGAAAAAGTTTCATGCAAAAAAAATACTTACAACTATTTAAAAAAAATGTTTAAACTTTAAAACAGGTCAATTTGACCCACAACATAACAGGAGGGATAAGAAGAAACGGAGCAATTATAATAGGCTTCACAGGGCTTTTGCTCCTTGAGCCTAATAAGCAAATAAGTGAGAGCTTGTCCAACTGACACTTCATTATCATTACACTTCTTAAAAGGGCAGTATTGTGTAAAACCAAATTTTTTTTAGCTTTACATCGTATTATGTTATTGCTTCATCATAAAGATATGTGGAGTGTTGCCTTATACCTTTTATGCATGTTTGAGGAATCCTTCCATGGCAACCATTAAGGTTTGTAAAATGCTTGGTGGGACCTAGCTCCTCCTCCAAGGTGCAGTTCCTCCTCAAAGCTGCAGTCTCTGTTCTTCTGCCTCACAGAGCAGCCCTCACCTGAAACTTCCCCACTCAGCTCCTTCAGACTAGCCATCAGCAGTTAGAAAACACCCAGTGGAACTGCACATCTGCACTCATTACACAAGCCACTTCTCAGTGCAGTACTCTGATGAACATTTCTAAGTACATGTGAGAAAAATGTGGATATGATGAGATGTGGACGGCAGAGTGTTGGTGAAAGCAGAAACTTGTTAAAGAGACAATGGCCTAATTTCAATGCGTTAAATTGCAAAGTCAAATTTCTTTAAAGCCATGTCTAATAAATTCCATATTTTTTATAACAACTGAAGGTGACAAAGTTATTTTTTAATGTGCTCTAAAACTGCACTGTGTGGCTGGAAAACACATAATACTGTCTCTTAAATATGCGCTACTATGTGTTTGCCTAAAACAAATTCTCAATGAAGTACATTAGAATAATGATTTTAATAGGAGAAATATGAAAAGGTGAAAGGGAATGAATCTGCCGTTCTCTGGGCTGCAGCATTAATGCCAGATATCTGTTTAAGAATCATGTCAGAAGATTTACAATTTTTGAAGATGCAAACTCTTCTTGAATGACCTTTACTTTTCTTGCTAGAATAAAAAGAGGACCACTTATTAAATATCTCTGTGCCTAAGGTCTGTTTTTTATTTATGCACAGTTCAGGAGTTACTGTTCAACAGACATCCTAGTTTACTCCTCATTTTATGTATTTTATTTAGGCTAACTAGATGCTGGTGCAACATTACAAGCAAGGAACTTCTAATACACATCCAGTGTAAGACGGAGCCAAATGAACTACGTAAATGGAGGAAAGCAACGCCATTGGTCGAGGCTTCGCAATACACACCAGTAAGAGCTCGGACCCTATAAAAAACTAATACCAGAAGTAGAAGGCAAGAGATTTTGGGACTACTGTAATGATGTGTATGTGATGTTTTGGTTCCGCAGATGTGCATTAAAAATCTCTTCTCGTTTGACCATGAGCAGATGGAGTTCCGAGTCTTATTTAACCTTTATTTATATATTCTATGAGTTTAGGCACCTTTAAATTCCTCCATATAAATGGTGACCCCGACGTGCCGATTCAGCCGATTCAGACTTAAGGGGGACAAAAAGGTGTCTCTCTCTCCAGACTAGCTGCAAGACAAGGATCCGGGCCAGACACAGAAAAAGAGGTAAGATTTTTATCTCTTGCTTATTAAATTATAAAAAGGATTCTTGTCTGGTGGCAGTCTGAAGAGCTAAAAAGTGATAAGGTTCTTTTCTGCTCATCATCAAGCGATCCCTTAGCGCTAAGGGGGGTTGCCTAATCACCAAGGCTCATAGTTACCATTTACATTCTGGAAATATACGCAACCCTTAAAATAAGCACCTTTGTCAGTCTGGCTTTACGCCCTTTTGGCGATGTGTAACACTCTAGGAATTTCCATTCCGCGTTATAAGCTACCACATTTCAGCGAGCTGGGTGAAGCTCTTCTGAGCAAGCGCCTTCTCGAGTTGATTAATTAAAACATATCACGATTTGTTAAATACGGCGTGAGGCCGTGGGTTAGGAGAATGGCAAGAGGCCATGAGTTTTAATATTAAGCCAGCTGAATCTGCGAAGAGAGATTGAGATCTCTAGAAATAGGCCAGGAGAATTCTCGAAACTTCCCCGGTTTCAAAGCGACGGAATTCTCCACCAAGAGAGAAAGCAGATTTCTCTGTGTGGCCTGAGAATATATGTATAAGAAAAAAGCAGAGATTGCCATCTCTTAAGTTGTTGAAAAAGAAGAAAAAGAAATAGCGCAGAGATTGAGATCTCTATATAGTTGTTGTGAAAGCGCTAAGGTTAAAAGGTCGATCGGACCATGTAACCCAGCCGGGTGGGAGCATGACTCTGAGTTCCGTCTCTCTGCTGAGGAGACAGAGGTCTCCCAGTTAGGGCGCTGGAAGGCCTTTAAAGAGTATGAGACAAGCTCTGAGAAGTCTCAAAGTTTTAGTAACTGAGTTTTTTAAGGATTGTTTTGTGAGTTAAACTGCAGTATTTGTTTTAATTTCCTTGTCTGAGATCTCTGGAGAGGAGTAAGTGGTTCTGTTGCCATGGCTGAAATGACTAAGTACTAACAGAATTAAATGTGTGCACACATAAATTTGACAATGGCTAGTTAAATCAGTAGCCAACTAAATTTTATATTTTTATAAATAAATATAATAATCAATAAAGTTATATAAACTAGAATCCCCGGGGAGGAAAGAGTTGTAATAAAATCGATAGGAGGTAGAAATATAAATGGAATGAGTGTTGCTGAGATGAATGGCTGAATACAATTAAATACACGGAAAACAAAACGAGTTCAATGGAATATTTATATTTCAACACTGACCTTAGTTGTAAGAACATAAAACCTTCTCTTGGTTGTAGATTTATTTAAGCATAAAAGGAGCAACGTCCTGAATATGAGGCATTAACCTTTACAATCCAAATCCTCGTGAATTGAATTACAATATAGAAGTGCATGATCTAATCCTTATTACTATAATTACGCATTACAACAAATAACAGACAGATTTTTGGAGAAATCTGAAATATGATGTTTAACCTTCACTAACCTTTGACAGACCAGTGAGTTGATGGCACCTGACTCAATGAGGAATAAAAGAAAGTGATTTGTGTTTAAGCTTACTGCTATGTTTGATAGTCGTCGGAGCGCCGACTCAGTTTCTGATCACTTGAAATGCTGGTAAGAGCGAAAATACTCTTTATGGAGTTGTTTTTCACTGAGGAAATCTGGTGCCATAGAAGGTCGAATTGACCTGGCTCCCGGCTTCCCCTTGCGTGCGAAGCCGAAGTGAGACGGGAAGAATGTCTGGGAAACAATCTGTTTGGATAGATAAGAATAATAATTGGCTTGTTTTGCACCTTTGAAATGGAGCAGATGTTGGAGGTCAATAGGTCTGAATATTCCCAAAGAAACTCCAATACACACTCATTTGAAAGCTGATAGAGTTCTTACGTAAGGACACACGTCAAACACGGGCAGTAATGCTATTGGTCAAAACTTACCAACTTACACCAATGAAAATGAGATTCTATAAAACTGACTGACTCTAAGAATACGGGGAGATTTTGGGGAGATTTTTGAGAATTGACTTTGTACTGTAAGTTGATCTGTGGAACAGTGTAATAAATCTCCACCCGCCGTGGCCTGCAGTGAAGGACTCGTCTCTGAGTATTATTTCTTATCTATAAATATAATTAAGACCTTTCCTGATCCCAAAATAACAGTGCGCAGCGTCTAATAAAGTCTATTTCAGAATCGAAAATGTTCTCATGTGAAGACTATGTCCCACTGAGAATTAAACAGTTTGCAAGTGCTTCTGCATGCGGTAAATATTAAAGGTGTATGTGAGAAATAAAGCGACAGCGTATGAAACCACAAAACAGAATATTTTATGCAAAACATGAGAGCAAAGCCACAATCAAGTGTGCCAAAGGGGACCCCTTTGGTCTTAACCGGCCGTTTTAGATTAAGCTTTTACTCTGAAGTGAGGTGTTTAGATAAAACAAAATTAAATAAAACATTTTGAAAGAATATTTTACCTACAAAAACTGATAAAAAAAAAAGATATTTCTCTAGATTTGACATGTGATGTGGAACAATAACTAAATATCTCTTTTCTTTGGCGCCACAGATGTTTTAGATGCATAAGGTTATAGTAGCTCCAAACCGGTCTTGTTGCAACATGTTGAGGCAATAGATAACTCTTATCCGTCTTATACGTTGCATGTTATTGCTATTCCAGCATTGCTTGCACAAGCAAACAACGTTGGAGGGAAAAAAAAGACGACAGCCGCACTGCCACGAAATGATACCTGGAGATAAAGGTATTATTAATTTAGCACAGTGCGTCACAGCAAAGGAAAAATAACTGAAAAAAACTTAGACCAACTCAAAACCACTCGCATTCTTTATGTTGTTGTTGCCCTTTAGGGGAAATATTATGCATACTCCAACCATGTAGCACCATTTTATAGCACAATCAAGTCATTGTCACCATCAGCTATAAAAATGCTTTATATCAATCATGGTATAAAAGAAATTTGACTTTGTGAAGTCAAATTTCTTTTTGATGCCTTGAAATTGAGCCTCTGTCTCTTTAAGAAGCTCCTGCTCTTTCTGACACACCACCTTCAGGAAGTTATCACAGCAATGCTTCTCATTATGTCGTTAACAACCGTTGTTAGGAGCATTGGACTGATGCACAGTTCCATCAGCTGTTTGCTAATTTCTGCTGCTGCTAGTCTCGAGGAATTGAGTGGCGGAGGGTTGCTCTGAAAGAGGAAGCTCAGCTTCATGAAAGTAGGTGGATTCCTCAAACATGCATGAAAGAATCAAAGTAACACCCCAGGTACCTTTTTAATGAGGTAATAACCTCATAGGATGACATAAAGCTCAAAAAGGTTTATTCTACTTAATCCTCCCTCTTTAACGAGGACAAACATGCTGCTTGGCCTTTTGGTGCTGCTGGGTGCATCATGGTGAACAGGCTTTGAAGCTTCACCATCATCTCCAAACATCTTCATGTTCCTATGATCTCAGTTCCCAATAATAAATGAAAGGCATTGAAGTGTAGCCAACTTCCCAGGACACTGAAATAAAGCTGGTCAGTAAGGAATTAGCCTCTGAAATCATTGGTGGAGGAAATTACATAGTGCATTTAATTTTAAACCATAATGGGCTCCTTTCAATGAAACCTGAGGATGTTAACTATTGACAGAAATCTAAGAAAAAAATTAGAGTGAATTTTGACAGAGGTGTTTTTTTCTCTTGTTTCTTTTCTTATGTGAAAGGTTACCAACGGATGTGTCTGTGCATTTACAAATAAATCAATAAAATAACTTTTAGTTCCAGTCGATTGTGTGTCACAGAAATCAATGTGCAAGAACCAAACAGCTTTGGACTTGTTGCAGTTTCAATTTAGCCAGCCATTTTCAAGGTTTAATAAGGACCACAACAAGACTCACTGTTGAAACTGCTTCTATTGCTCAGTGGGAAAACACTGTTTGAAATAAAAGACAAGCTGGGTCAATTGTTTAGCAAAAGCACTCCAAGGCTCAGTTGGACATTTTATTGCTTTTCTATTTATTCCTACTCGGACGTAGCATTCTTTCGTTTGCCTTCCGACAACAATAACAGCGAGCGAACCATTGATCTGTTCTCACTCCCACGGCACTCGACAATTCACCACTAATCAACAGCTCAGCGCCAAGAAGATGCAGAAAGGCAGTCGCCTTGATGGCAGACCTGTGGAGTGCTTTTGCCATTCCTTTGAGGTATGGTCTCATTAGGAGTGTGTTTGCGGTCAGATGGGCTGTCAGCACCATGGTGACCATGGCGACTCACGTCTTGGCTGATGGGTTGTTGTGGACACTGAGGCTTTTATGACTGAGGTGCCACAAAGAATTGCATAACTAAACACCACACTCCCTTGTCTCACTTCTTTTTATAAGAATTTGTTTCATAACTAGACTCGGATTTGTATGATGCTAACATCGTACAGCAGAATACCTCTGATTCACTGCTTCCTGGAAGAATCCAGACTTCTTCTGTCACATGTCATCCTTTCAAAGCAGCCCAGGGTGTTCAGCTCACTGTGATGCCTTCGTGTTTAGAGCAACACTGGCAAGACTACACACACGTTCCACCCACTTTTGCTTCGGCTGATGGTGAAACAAAGAGGACATAGCTGGAGGAGAGCCACCACAAGCACAGGAAAAAAAGGAAACTGCAAATAAAAAATAAAAAAAAATAGATGCAAGCCTCTTTGACCTGGTGGGTTACTCGGTTTGTGTATTTCAGTGTGGAAGCTCTAGATTTTGCAGTTTCCTCTTTTGTTTGAGAAAAAAAGCCCAACTACACTACTTCCCTTCAGGCGACCCACAAGCTCACAGTGTAGCATTTGTTGTGTGGGTGTAGTTTTTTTTTTTTC
Organism: Xiphophorus hellerii; assembly: GCF_003331165.1. Classification (NCBI taxonomy): domain Eukaryota; kingdom Metazoa; phylum Chordata; class Actinopteri; order Cyprinodontiformes; family Poeciliidae; genus Xiphophorus; species Xiphophorus hellerii. The sequence goes on along the minus strand of NC_045672.1, from coordinate 1,222,938 downwards.
CTAAGATAACATCAATTCTGAATGGGGATTAAATGTACCTAAAATAGTCTGAAATGATCAAATCAAGCTTTAAGATACTTAGATTCCATAACTAAAGTCAGTGGATCAGAGTTTATTCTGATATAAATGGTTTCAGACTGTGGTTGTCACAATCTAAAACAGAAAATAAGAGCTTGTATCAGAGCTCTCACCAGTCACAGCAACAACACTACCCTTGAATTTGCCAAAAAAGAAGGAAAAAAAACATGTTCTCATCCTAAAATTTGTTGATCCTCTCATATTTCCACCCGACAATCAAGTGCATCCTTTATTCTTGTGTGCAGATTTCTTGTTGTGTGCAGTGACAAAAGCAACACTGGGATGCTTTTGTCACTTCCACATTCTGCTGTCAAGTGCTTGAAAACCTAACACATAATGTTATTTCCCAGCCCTCCTGAGCTGCACTATTCACCTCAGAGAATATCATATGTGGACCTTTCACTGGATCACTAGTGAAGACAAATTGCCAGCTTGTTTCCAGAAATGGGTAGGAAGGATGGGGTGTGGGGGGAGGACAGGGGGATTGCGGACCCCTAGAGAGTAATTCATACTAATGGCTAGCTGGCAGTGGAGTGCATGCTGCATATACAAACTCCTTTAATAGTTTAATGACCTGGCAGTGCCACCATAAGTTGCACAAACGAGAAAAGGCGGCTGACAAGGAGGAGGATGTTTAGCAGGAGTTTCAGGTGTCAGTTTTGTGTGTAATATAATTCTGTATGATGAAGGTGCAGCACTAAATCTCTTTATTTAAAAGGATTAAAATTATAGTCTATCAATACTAAAAACAACTCTTGGCTTTTAGACTGAACTGAATGTTACATTAGCTTGAACTAAAGCCATCCTATTGTCCTCCAAAGTCACCCACATTGTACTTTTTGAGAGCTGTGGGAGTTCATATTTAACATTAGGTAAGTAGCATTAGGCATTAATGTTTCCCATTGTATACAGTACAGTGAAGTAAAACCTACAGTCATTCTAAAACATCAACCACTGACAAGGGCTCCAGTGCAGTCTGACCATCCTTCCTACCCTCGATTCTCATCCCGCTTCACTGATCCACTTGGGATTTCTTCCATTGAAATGGATTCCTCCAACAGAGTTTCAATCGGGCTGATCAGTGAACAAAAGGGAAAGTCGAAAATTATGTAAATTTTCTGCGGAGTTTTAAAATTGCAGTCTGTAGTTTGGCAATGGCAATGGACGAAGTGAAGGAAACCGTTCTGTCCGTGTTGGTCATGCACCATATATTGAATTAACAGCTTCCTCATTCAGGTCAGCTCTTCTCTCTTCACAGTGGAGAACGGTTGTTTTCATTACATTACATCACGGATAGACATTAGAGGTTGGGTTAGCTTTAAAACCACGCCTCCAGGAAGTAACTGTTTCTCAATAGCTGAGGGTCCAGATGAAGTCTCTGAACCAGGGGCCTCGAACTCCAGTCCTCGAGGGCCGCAGTCCTGCAACTTTTAGATGTGCCTCCGCTGCACCACACCTGAACAGAATTAGGTCATTAGCAAGGCTCTGGAGAACTGATCTACACAAGGAGGAGGTAATTAAACCATTTCATTCCAGTGTTTTGTACCTGTGACATATCTAAAAACTGCAGGACAGCAGCCCTCGAGGACTGGAGTTTGAGACCCCTGCTCTGAACAAAGTGAAGCGTAGAACAAGGAGCTGGTTTCTAACAGACTAGTTCCAATATATAAATGACCAGGGGCCTCGTGTACAAAAGAGTGCGCAGTTTTCACACTAAAACTTGGCGTACGGACAAATTTAGAAAAGTGAGGCGCACAAAAAAATCCGGATGTATAAAGCCGTTTCCTTTATAAATCCCAATTTGCAGGAAATAGAGCGCAGCTGCTGGTCCGCCCTGTTGTTACCCATAAATACCTAAGTAAATTAGTATAAATACCCGGAAGTCTGCCACCACATGAAGCAATAACCGTGCTTCATGTTGCTACAAACCTTGCTACAAACTGCTTGTTTGTAGCAGTTTGAGCATTTATAATAATAGTTCTATATTTTACTTAAAAAGTGCTTTCAGGGCACATAAGGTCACCTCACAAGAATAAAAATAATAAATTTTAAAGAAAAAAAAATCCAAATTAAAAAAAGATAATAATAAAAAGATTGTGAAAATACCTGTTTGAATAGTAGTGCATTCAGCTGGGATTTAAAGACAGACAGCGTGTCAGAGAGTCCTTTGTGGGGAAAGTGGGCTTGTTTATCTGCACTGAAGGATGACTGTAGTTGCACCGGGACCGGTACCACATGGCTCCTTCTTTAAATTTTGCTCAGAGCTCCAGGATGATCAGTCTGGATTAATCTAAACACTAATAAGCCATCATCAACATCATCAATGTGATCTCTGATCAATCGCTCCCTCTGAATCATTCCATTGGCGATGTTCTTCATCAGAGCCAAAGCTCTCCACAATTACGCAGCTCACCTTTGTGCTGCTACTTATATACGTGTGATTATACACACCTTGATCACCTTAAAAATAATCAAACCTGACTTGTTTGGGCAGATTATCCAACCCTGTTTTCTTTTTTTTAAATTGGGAACTGGGGTTTTGGTCTCTTTGTGGGGATTTTTCTGTTTGCCTGCTGCTTCCCCTTTCATCCACAGCCCGCAGACTCAGGTCAGCACGCCTGTGATTCATCATCCAGGAGTATATGAGGAGCAGGCTGCCAGCACTTCAACGCCTGATTGTTTGCCATTAATGGTACTCTGAGCCCCTCTGAGTTAGCTTTCTGTGTTTTCCTTAGAAGATCTTCTAGTAATCAACTCTTGTTGCCTTTCTCTCTGAGCTGTTTCCTCATGACGCCTTGGAAGATTCCCTATGAAGCCCAAGTCCTGGCTTTTTGGATTCCCTCCCTCGTGACGCTGTGGATAGTTACCCACTGGTTGCCCGAATCCCTTTTTCACCTCTGCAGATAAACCATAAACTGTTCCTGGATTTCCCAGCTGGCAGTCGGTTCACTCCTCTTCTCCGCCGCACCAGTACTCACCTCTCTGCCCTCCCATCGGGAGAAAGTTAGCTGACAACATTCCCTCATCCAAAACCATGATTCCGCTTTACAAGAACTTAGTAACCGTCAAGCAGAAACTAACCGCCACCTTGAAGAAGTAGCTAACTTTTTAAAAAATTTTCTTCAACAGACCTCTGCTCCCGCTCCATCTCCTATGACAGTTCAAGCCTCCGCCTCCAGTCCTGAGACTCCGATCCGCTCCACGTTTTCCGACCTTCGGCCACCAAATCCTGAGAACTTTTCTGGTGAAATAAGCATATGTAGAGGTTTTCTTTTACAATGTTCCTTAATATTCAATCATTCCCCCCAGAGTTTTGTCCACGATGGCGCTAATATTTCCTTTGTCATTTCCCTGTTGTCTTGGACTGGGCAGAGGCCAGGTTTCCCACGCCAACTAATTTTGGTTGTTCTTTTGATGAATTCCTGAAGGAATTTCAACAAGTCTTTAACCAAGACTCTGACAAAACGTTCACCTCTCGTGAACTGTGGACCATTAAGCAAGGGCAAATAATTGTAGCAGACTTTGCAATCGATTTCAGAATAAAAGCAGCCGCCTTGGGCTGGAATGCTGCCGCGTTGAAAAGCACCTATTGTCATGCCCTGAACGAGTCAATAAAAGATGAGTTAGCCACATTAGACGAACCTGAGACATTTTAAGAATTAATAAAACAAACCATCTGTCTTGACAATAGAATCCGTTCTCGAACAAGGGATAAAAGCAAGAAGAATTCGCCCATGAACCCAACTCCTTCTTCCTCGCCGACTCAGTCTTTCTCTCCTCCACAGAACTAAACTGATCCAACAGATCCTGAACTGATGCAAATAGGACACATCTGTTTAACTCCTGAGGAGAGACAAAAAGGAATGAGTTCCCGCCTTTGTCTCTATTGTGGTGCAGCCAGCCATTTCATTGCCAACTGTCCCATTCGATTAAAAGCTCAGGTCCGTCAGTAGAGGCGAGGAGACTGGTGGACCACCTTCAAGAAAGAAAGCCTCCTCGCCTTTTGCTATTTGCTACCCGCTATCCTGTTCAATAATAATCAATCCATCTCTCTCTCTCAGCCATGATCGACTCTGGGTGCGAGTAAAACCTTATCGACTCCTCTTTCGTTCAGCAGATATCAATAGAAATATTTCCCTTGTCCTCGCCTCTCTGTGTTTCCACTCTTAATGATAAAGCCCTTCCCCAGATAATGCAGAGAATCAAACCATTACAGTTAACTTTTTCTGGTAACCATACTGAACACATCTCATTTTTGTTTTTCCCCCTGCTAATTCTCCCATCATTCTAGGATTCAAATGGCTACATCAGCACAACCCTCACATCAATTGGTCAGAAATGCATTTCGAGTCATGGTCATCGAATTGTCACTCCACTATTCCGCTGTTTGTCCAGGTCTATCACCGGCAGACAGACAAGAAACAGACCCTCCCGATCTCTCCACCATCCCTGTCGAAAATCATGACTTAGCACCTGTTTTCAGTAAGACAAAGGCCCTCTCTCTTCCACCTCATTGTCCCTATGATTGCGCTATAGATCTTCTCCCTGGAGCTCCGCTACCCAGTAGCAGATTGTATAATATTTCTTGTCCCGAACGGGAAACCATAGAGAGGTACATTAAGGATTCTCTGGTTGCCGGCATCATTCGCCGGCAGCCATCTGCCTCTCCTCTAGGTGTTGGTTTTTGTTCATTGGGAAGAAAGATGGATCCCTAAGGCCGTGCATAGACTACAGAGGTCTGAACCAAATAACCATTAAAAATAAATATCCTCTGCCTCTTCTCTTCTCAGCATTTGAACCTATTCATGGAGCTACCATTTTCACTAAACTCGGTTTAAGAAATGCTTACCATCTTCTCCGCATCTGCCAGGGGGACAAGTGGAAAACTGCGTTCATGACACCTATTGGACATTTTGAATACTTGGTCATGCCATTTGATTTGTCAAGCTTTTTTCAAGCTCTTGTTAATGACATTTTGAGAGACTTTCTCAATGTGTTTGTTTGTTAATCTTGATGACATTTTGATTTATTCCAAGTCCCCATCTGAACACAGACAACATGTCCGCCTAGTCCTGCAACGCCTCTTGGAAAACAAACTCTACGTAAAAGCCGAGAAGTGTGAGTTCCATCAGCCATCAGTTTCATTCCTTGGTTTTATTCTCGAGGGCAGGCAGGAAAGACTGACGGAAGAAAAGATCACAGCAGTTATGTACTGGCCCATCATTTGTTTGGACTCCAGAGGCTGAACCAGGCCTTCAAACAATTAAAGTTCCTTTTTGCTAACGCCCCTGTCCTTATCTAACCTAATCCCAATAAACAATTCATTGTGGAGGTAGATGCTTCTGACACCGGAGTAGGAGCCGTCCTTTCTCAGATTTCTGACCTGGATAACAAGACTCACCCATGTGCTTTCTTTTCTTGCAGATTGTCCCCTGCCGAGCGCAATTATGACGTGGGTGACCGTGAGCTACTTGCCATAACGCTCGCATTGGAGGAGTGGTGGCATTGGCTGGAGGGCGCTGAACATCCTGTGCTGGTTTGAACAGATCACAAAAATCTATTTTACATTCAATCTGCTAAAAGACTAAACCCTCGTCAGTCCCGCTGGTCATTGTTTTTCTCTCATTTCAACTTGTCTATCTCCTACTGACCCGGCTCCAGAAACATCAAACCCAAAACTCTTTCCCGTACACTCCCCAGGTGACTCCCAAAAGGAACCTGCCACCATCCTGCCTCCCAGTTGTTTGGTTGTTTCAGTCACCGGGGAGATTGAGGACCTAATTCGTCAAGCTCAACTAAAAAAAACTCCCCCTATTTAGTTCCCCGCAACAAGATCTACATTCCTAAATCCATTCAAGCCCGTCTTATTCACTGGGTTCATTCAGCAAAGTTTTCAACTCACCCTTGAGTCAGTCGTACAGTCGCTCTTGTCAACCGTGGGTTCTGGTGGCCATCGCTACACAAAGACATCAAGGAATACCACCTTGCCTGCCCCATCTGTGCCAAAAAAAAATCATCTCACCATCCTCCTTCCGGTCTTCTGCAACCTCTCTCTATCCCGAAGCGTCCCTGGTCCCACTTATTCATTGATTTTGCTACTGGTCTCCCCGTATCTAAAGGTATGACCACCATCTTCACCATTGTAGCCTGTTTTTCTAAATCTTGTCACCTCATACCACTCAGAAAACTTCCCACAGCTTTCAGACCGCTCTACTTCTGGTCAAGCATATTTTTCGACTTCACGGAATTCCCCAGGAGATCCTCTCTGACCGCGGCCCACAGTTCACATCCCAGGTATGGAAACAATTCTGTTCTGCTTCTGTTCTGCTCTGGAAGCAAATGTCACACTCTCATCTGGCTATCACCCCTAGTCTAACGGTCAATCAGAACGTATGAGCCAAGAACTCGAGTCAACCCTCAGATGTCTCACTTCCACCAATCCCTCTGATTGGAGTCATTTCCTCCCCCGGGTCAAGTACGCTCACAATTCTCACGTTTCTGCCGCAACCAGTGTTTCACCTTAGAAGTTTGCTTAGGTTACCCCTCTTCCCTTCAGATGAAATGGAAATCTCGGTCACCTCAGTGCAACATCACATCCGTCGCTGCAGAAACATGTGGAACAGGACCATCAACGCTCTCAACCACACTGCTGAACATAACCGACGTTTCGCTGATAGCAAAAGATCCCCTTCTCCACTGTATTGCCCAGGGCAAAAGGTTTGACTTTCAGCACGAGATATTCCACTGAAATCTGTGTCTAAAAAACTCTCCCCCAGGTTCATCAGCTCTTATGAAGTTGAAAAAGTCATCAGTCCCTCAGCTGTCCACCTCCGTATTTCGTCATCTCTCCGCATTCACAGCACATTTCACGTCTCCCAGGTCAAATCTGTTTGAACCAGGATATTGTGCCCTCCTTCCGAGCCCCCTCCTCCTGCCCATGACATTGAAGGACACCCTGCATTCACTGTTCGCCGGGTCGTGGATTCCAGTTGGCGAGGTCGTGATTGACAGTACCTCGTCAACTGGGAGGGCTACGGCCGGGAGAAGCGCTCTTGGGTTCCGAGATCATTTATTCTTGACCCGTCTCTCATTCATGACTATCGGTCTTCTCTCCCTTGATGCTCTTCTGGGCCGCCAGATGGTGGTCGTTGAGGGGAGGACTGTTGGGAACTGGGATTTTGGTCTCTTTGTGGGGATTTTCTGTTTGCCTGCTGCTTCCCCTTTCATCCATTAGATGGTGCCTAGAGGCTGCACACCTTGGAGGGCGTGCCCGCTGACTCAGCTCAGCACACCTGTGATTCATCACCCAGGAGTATATGAGGAGCATGCTGCCAGCACTTCAACGCCTGATTGTTTGCCAGTAATGGTACTCTGAGCCCCTCTGAGTTAGCTCTCTGTGATTTCCTTAGAAGATCTTCTAGTAATCGACTCTTGTTGGCTCTCTCTCTCTCAGGTGTTTCCTCGTGACGCCTTGGAAGATTCCCTGTGAAGCCTAAGTCCTGGCTTTTTGGATATCCTCCTTCGTGACGCCGTGGATAGTTACCCACTGGTTGCCTGAAACCCTTCGTCACCTCTGTAGATAAACCATAAACCGTTCCTGGATTTCCCAGCTGGCAGTCGGTTTGCTCCTCTTCTCCGCCCCACCAGTATTTACTTGTCTGCCCTCCACCGCAGCCTCCACATCACCAACAATGAACTCTCTCCATCAAGATCTCACCCTGGAACCCGGACCACTTCAAGGACACCCATAAAGGGACCATACCCCGGAAACCACTGTATTACGCCCCCCCAGGCGGAGATCCATCTTCACATCAAGTAAGATCAGTTTGATTCTTCTCGCAGTTCTAATTTCCGACGACCACAAACTCACCATTTCTCTCTCACTGCTCTTCAGTGTACAGACGATCCCAGTTGCTACCCTCAAGGACCAGATAATCTCACTTTTCATCTTTGTTAAAATAAACTTTATTTATCTGATTATGTGTTCTCTGGGTGGTGTTCTGTATGTGGGTATAGAAACTGGAACCCAACATGATAAGATAAGATAAGATTTATTTGTCATTGTCATCAACAGATTACAACGAGATTGAGATTTGCTCGACTCGAGTTAAGATGCAGGTTATGTGTATATACATAATATACAAAGATAAAGAAATAAATAGTACAAAATGAGAAATAAATAGACATCAGAAGATGGTTGCAGTGCCTGGAGATGTCGTAACAGAATTTACATTTTTAACAAAGTGGTGTCAAGAGCAGAAGTTCTTATGCCTTTGAATTTAGTGCCATGATTGCCATCGGGTAAAAACTGTTTTTTAGGCGATTTGTCCTGGTTTTTATTGCTCTGTATCTCTTGCCTGATGGCAGCAGCTGGAAGAGACCATGGCCAGGGTGTGAAGAGTCATTTAAAATGTCCAAAACTTTCTTGTGGAGCCTGGAAGTGTAAATCTGTTCCATAGTGGGGAGGGGGCAGCCTATGGTTCTCTCTGCTGCCCTAACAACCCTCTGGAGTGCCTTCTTGTCCGCGGATGTGCTACTGCCGTACCAGACACACAGACTGTACGTGAGCACATTCTCTATGGAGCAGTGATAGAAGGCCTGCAGCAGGTCTGAGGGGAGACGGTTCTTCTTGAGTATTCTCAGAAAGTACAGTCTCTGCTGTGCCTTCTTCAACAGCTCCTTGGTGTTGGTGCTCCAGGTTAGCTTGTCCTCCAACTCCATGCCCAGAAACCTGAACACTGGGACCCTCTCCACACAGGTCCCACTGATGGTGAGAGGCTGGATGTCCGTTTTGTTCTTCCTGAAGTCGATCACCAGCTCCTTTGTTTTGGAGGTGTTGAGGAGCAGGTTATTGACTTTGCACCACTCTGACAGCCGCTTCACCTCATCCCTGTACTCCAGCTCCTCCTTCCCGCCTGAGATGAGACCAACAACAGTCGTGTCATCTGCAAACTTTATGATCTTGTTGCTGAGGTGGTTGGAGACACAGTCATGAGTGTAGAGGGTGTAGAGAAGTGGGCTGAGCACGCAACCCTGTGGCGATCCGGTGTTCAGGCTCAGAGCAGTGGAGGTGTGGGGGCCCAGTCTGACCCTCTGGGAGCGACCTGTTAGGAAGTCCAGGATCCAACTGCAGGTGGCTGATGGGAGCCCAAGGTTTGCTAGCTTGGACACCAGACGTTGGGGAAGTATAGTATTAAATGCTGAGCTGAAGTCCACGAAGAGCATTCTGACGTAGCTCCCCTGCTTCTCTAAGTGGGTCAGGGCAGCATGAAGTGCTGTGGATACAGCATCCTCTGTGGACCTCTTTGCTTTGTAGGCAAATTGGAGAGGGTCCAGCTCAGCAGGCAGGCCAGCGAGGATGTGACTCCGCACCAGTCTCTCGAAGCACTTCATGATAATCGGTGTGAGTGCCACTGGACGGTAGTCGATGATAGAATGAAATTACCCCTCAGATGGATTCCATGTGCTTCAGCGCACAGACCAATGCGTTACATCTTTATAAAACAAAAACTGAGGAAAATGTGCTATTTACATTTGAGTGAGATTTTTACATCCTTTTATTTTTATTTTCTTTATTTGGTGTTAGGTTATTTTCTGTGGTTTATTGCGGTTCAGTTTCATCGTTTACATTTAAACAATCAAATATTAAAATCCTAACAAAAACATCGGTTTTGTTGCTTCTTGGTCTAGGTAGCAATGAATGTAGTCAGATTTCAGTGTATTTAGGTGAGTTTTGACACTTTGTAAATTGATATTGTTCATAGAAAAGGTTTGCATGACTGCCACACATTTTCACGCTAGGAAAAAGTGTGTTTATATTTACGCAAACTTTGACACAAAGTTAATTGTTATATGTGCCAACTTGTGTGTAAAATATGCCATATATATATATATATATATATATATATATAACAATATATATATATATATATATATAAAGGTGTTTTAAAATGCTACTTTTCTCACTGTGCTGCATTATCAATGCTAGCTATTACATGAAGGAAAACAACTCATCTATTAGGATTTATGTGACTTATAAATCTTCATGCTTTCATTTTTGTCTTCTAAAACATTGTCAGCAATGCCGTTTCTGAAATAAAAACAAACCCTAATTGTTTGCTCCTCCTTGATTAAGACAAGTTGCAATGTCTTAAAGCCACAGTAAGGGGAAGCAAAATGACATTGCCATCTATTTGCCATCTAGTGGTGTTATTTAAAATTGCTAATAATATTACACGACCTCTGGCATGGAGGTGGTGCAGATAACTTTTAAATAGATGTCAAAGTAATTGGCATTCATCACAGCTGAAACCAGATTTTTTTTAATTCTCTATAAAAGTATTCTCTGACATATTAGATGAAACTTCCCCATTTTCATAAGGACAGTTTGATAACCAAAGTTATTTCCATCCACCTATTCTCTACACTTGATTCATTCGGTGACAAGTATTTATCTCAACCCAAAAACAAAGGTAAAAACCTGGTAAAGATGCTGGCTGAAGCTGGTAAGACAGTGAATTGAATCTGGTGCCAATATGGGTTGAAAAGCCACGCAGACTGGAGGAGGCAATTACGCCAAAGACAACATGTTTCCAAATGTACTTAGAGACAAATGCCTGAGTATGAGTATTCCTTGCACATAGTGCAATTTTATAGCACAATCTATAGTTGTTTATCAAATATGACTTAAGAGGAATTTTACTTTCTGATTTAACACCTTGAAATTGGGCCTCTGTCTCTTTAAGAAACTCCTGTTGTTTCTGAAGCCCCACCTTCAGAAAGTCATCCCAACATGACTCCTCTATTAACCCTTTAACAATGTTTTTACCAGCAGCTTTGAGCAGTAGCTCCTGTAATGAGCTATGCAGTTCCACCAGCTGTTTGCTAATTGCTGTTGGCTAGTCTGAAGGAGAGGAGTGAGGGAGGAGCTGTTCTGTGAAGCTGAAACTTGGTAGCTTGGAAACTGCAGCTCTGAGGAGGAGCTTTGTCCTCAAAGGTGGAACTAGGTCCACCAAGCATTTAAACAGCTGAATGGTTGCCATGGAGATTAAAGGATTTCTCAAAAATGAATGAAAGAATCAAAGCAAAACTCCAGGTTTCTTTCTGATGAGTAAAGGACATCGAAACATGATGTAAAGTTAAAAAAAGTGGATTTTGGAGCCATGTCTTGCATCTACAAACCTGACTGAATTTCATCATGTTAGGAGGAGTGGACCAAAACTCCAGCAAACTATTGTGTAACCATTTGAAATCTTTGTATCTGTAAAATAAATTAATGGTACCTTTAAACAAGTGGCAGGGACACTGTGAACATTGCCTTTGCTTCTGATTTAAGAAGTTGCAAAGAATTTAAAGGGTCTCTCCTCTGGGCAAAACTGCTTTTCTTATCTGCCCTTTAAGTTTAACTAAGCATCAGCTGCCCAAAACACGACATACCTTTTCCTCAAATGTAGTAATGATGAGAATTCTCTGAAAAAAAAATTCCATTTGTAGTTCACAGAGAAATTCAGTATGGTTGGAGTGGTATTAAAAAGATAAGGTGGAGGAAGTCACATCTGGGAATTAAAGCTAATTACTCAGTAATCTGTCCTACGGTAATTTAGACGTCTTCTTCTGGATGAAAGAGACGCATAAACAGGTCGACATCAGGCATCAGTGAATGTGCTCTGATTACCTTGAGCGAAGCTCCGAGAAAAACTCAACAAAACAAAAAACAAAACAACAGACACAATAGAAAAAGGGAAAATAAAAAACAAATCTGATGTAAAACATATTTGGATTAACTGATTTAAAAATTTCAGTGCTGATTTAAAATCATTAAAAACTACTCAAAAAGATTTGAATCATTTATTTAGATGAGTTAAATCAGAATGAAAACACAATAATTGATTTTATAGTAAATTGTTTATGAAAATCACGGCTTTATGCGTAATATAGTACCATCATGCACGTTTGTCACTTTGTTTTATCTGCTAAGTACACCTCCAGCAAACTTTGTGAACCTCAGCATGAAAAAATGAGCTCAGCCATTATCATACCTGCACAGACACAGTGCATGGCACTGTGTGAAATGGTGAATGAAATTACTACAGTCATGTAAGTCCAGTTTTCCTGCTTGCACCATCTGGAAGACACTAGCAGCTCACAAGAGGAAACTGACCTGATCAATCCTCTTTCATAGATCTCTCATTTTCAATCATCCTCTGCTCAAATTTCAGGTCTTACTACAAATACTTCAGGATATCTGCTGCTTTCCAGCTAAATCCTCAGCGGAAAAAGAAAAAGACTCACAAGCATCACTTGTGATTACTTCAGCAGTAGTAATACTGCTCAGCAACAGTTCATTAAAATATGCAGCAGGACAAATTATATGCTTTTGTGTTAATGTCTATACTGAGGCAAAAGCACTAAACTGAGTGTGCTGTCAGGGTGCATTATTCGGCATGGTGGTAAATTTGCCACAGTTGCCTGGGAAAGTCAGGGGTGTCTGATAGACGGATGGGGCAGAGGAGTGGAGAAAATGAAACATCAAGCAGAGAGACTGGAAATTCACAGACCAGGTCACAGGCTGACCTCTGTGTACCTGACAACAAGGACGGATATCTCTCAGGATCCAACTGTCATGTCACCCCGTCCACCGCTGCTTCCCCTGCTGTGTTTTGCTACGTTATGCTGTGATTGCCCTGTCTCTATAAGTTATTTCACTTTGGTCTTCCTCTTTCATTCTGACGGCAAAATACTTGGAGGGGTCAGAGTGTCTGTGTTTCTGCTGCCATTCAGCTATTCAAGTCTACTGGGGAAAAAAAGTGTAGTGCAATCAAAAGAACTTCTGGTATATAAGTCAGCGACATGTTACTCTATGGAGTTTAGATTTGTTTGGTAGGAACGTTTGCCTTATTACTTTATGCTTAAAGTAACAAAGACACATTGGAATCTAAGTCAGCCTAAAGTTATTCACACAGTCTAAAGTTTACTAACAATAAACTTAAACATAACTTCTACATACATAGAAAAACTTTGTTAAACTGGGTGATTAACATTTTTTAACTGCTGAAACATTTTCCAAGAACCAGGTTAGTTCATGGGTCTTTTCGTAGCTTTCTCCATTTCATGGCTGAATTGAGGAACTGGAACCAAAAGGAGAAACAATCTAAGAAAATAAATACAAGTACTCAAGAAGCATAACATTAACAAAAAAATACAGCAACACTTACTGGACAAAGAAATGAACAGTAAACCTAAATAACACAAATGAAATTAATCCATTCATCCATCCATTTTCTTACACCCTTGTCCCTGGTGGGGTCAGGAGGTGCTGGTGCCTATCTCCAGCTAATGTTCTGGGTGAGAGGCGGGGTACACCCTGGACAGGTCACCAGTCTGTCGCAGGGCAACACAGAGACAGACAGGACAAACAACCATGCACACACACACTCACACCTAGGGAGAATTTAGAGAGACCAATTAACCTGACAGTCATGTTTTTGGACTGCGAGAGGAAGCCGGAGAGAACCCATGCATGCAGAGGGAGAACATGCAAACTCCATGCAGAAAGACCTAGGGCCTGGAATCAAACCCAGGACCCTCTTGCTGCAAGGTAACAGTGCTAATGAAACTAATGAGGATGAAAATAAAAAGAAAGCCACAATCCTGATAGAAGTACAGGAATAATTCAAAAGGGAAAAACAAAAACCAGGAAGAAAGAATAAACTATGAATCTAGACGTGAACCAGTATGACAAAACCCCATGAGCAAAGATTAAAAGAAACTGACAGAATATGAAAAGACTTAAACTAACATACCAACAGAAACAACCTAGAGAAACTATTCAGGGACAGAAACAACAGAATAATTTATAAAACAGACCCACCAGAAAGAACTGATACAATAAAAAATAACCATACATAACCCATAACAAAAACCAGAAAATTACCCAGCACCCAAGAATTAGGACAACATATGTCAATGTTACATGAGTTTAGAAAGATTTTTTTACTCTTTGTCAAAAAATACAAAGTTATGGCTTTCAAAAACTTGGGTTTTATCCTGATTGACATGTCCCTACTGTCACAAATGTAAGTGGATTTGGAAGTCTGCCTGTAAAATGTATTCAAAGCTCATTGAAATTGCCCCTTTGCACAAATTTAGTGTTGCTTTAGAGCAGGGGTGTCAAACTCCAGTTCTGCAGGGCCACTGTCCTACAGTTTTTAGATGTGCCAGAGGTACAAAACACTGGAATTAAATGGCTTAATTACCTCCTTCTTGTGTAGATAAGTTCTCCAGAGCCTTGCTAATGACCTAATTATTCTATTCAGGTGTGGTGCAGCAGAGACATATCTAAAGGTTGCAGAGGAGTGGCCCTCCAGCACTGGAGTTTGACACCTGTGCTAAGAAGCTGGGAAATGCTCATCACTGCTTTTACTTCAATGAGCGGAGCCTTTTTTCCTCACTCCCAGTCCTCCCAGTACAGTTGCAGATCTACAAAACATTTGACTGCTTATAGGTTTTCACTTTAACGTGTCTGATTAAATCTGAAATGAAGACTTTTCTGGTCAAATTTTTTTACCCCTCCAGGGGTCTTTTGTGGGTTCTAGTGTCCCTTATATGACAGTAGGCTGACAGGAAACGGGGAAGGAGAGGGGGGAAGACATGCGGCAAATATCGTCGGGTCCGGGAGTCGAACCGGTGACGGCTGAGTCGAGGACTAAAGGCCTCCAAATATGGGTCGAGCTAACCCTTACGCCACCACGGCACGCCCCAAATTTTTATGTTTTTTGAAGTGGTTTTATTTGTTTATGTATGAAAAAGTTGTTCTTATTTCCTACCCACATGCTGGGGCAAACTGTTAATCATCTATATATATCATGGCGAAAAAAGACAAAAAATGAAATTGTCTATTCTTTAATTTGAACCAAACATTTGCCACCACAGGAGCTCTAATCATCTGTTTTAAAGGAAAACAAAACAAAACTATTTTTAACAGTCTAAAATATGCCATGTGATGCCAAAATAATAACATACTGTAGACATGCTACCAGCATATAGCTAAATTTAAGGCTAAATTTAGATAGTGTCTATCTTCGATTCTTGTATAAAGCTTTCTCTGTACGTATGTTTACAACATGTTATAGCACATCCACATTTTTTACATATATTTTGTGTATCTCTAGTAAAATCATCTGCAGATTTGAAGCAACATGACTCTTTCTACTGATACCAGTCTCATATTTTAGTAGAACTTGGCAAATAGGAATGTTTTGAATGATAAATCCTTTTGCATTCAAAATATAAGATGCCTTATACTTCCTTAATTATATGTATTTGTTCTGTTACAAAAGCACACATTCTTACTTTTGTATAATATTTTAACAAAAATTTTAAAAACAAATGAATAACCACAACCAAATCTACAGAACAGACTCATAATAATTTATTATTATATAATATATTTACGATGTTGACTTAAGAGTTTTTTCTCTCTCTATCTTGATGTGTGCTGCTTGTTGTGCTGCTGTTTGTAGCCCCGCCCCTTATAATGAAGAATGGCTCCACCTCACTTCTGCTACCGTACTTTAATTGAACCGCCATGACTTGACCAGACTCCTTACAAACATAGACTGATGGAAGAGTGGGACATGGTCCATATAGCTCCAAACAGTTTCACCTGCATTCTTTTATTCTGTTAACAAACCTGATGAAGATTTTTCATTTCACTATGCTGAAACTATGGAAGAAAAGCAAAAACCTGCCTAATTTAGATGGAAAATCTTAAACATCAAACCTGTAACACTGGCATGTGACAGATTGGCAAAGAAAACAGTGCTGGAAAAAAACGTATCTGTAGATTTTCCATTGACCAAATAATTGAGCAACTTGGAACTATGAAAATAAACTTGCTTAATAGAAACATGCCAATTAAAAAAAAACAATGTTTTTCTATAAAATGTTTTTGTGCTAGGATGAGGTGCTTTTTCTGTTAGGATTTGTTTTTTTCTCTTAATTGGTTCCAACCCCTTGATTGTCTACAGGTGTCCCTTGTTTCCCCCTGATTATCTCCCTGTGTATTTAATCCCACCTGTTTCCATTGCTCTCTGTTGGATCCTTGTCATGTCATGTCACTTGTCGTGTCCCTCTCCTCCTTGGCTAGTTCTGTTTCAGTTGCTACCAGTGTTTGAGTTCCTTGCCTTAACCTGTGCTGTGACTTTCGTACTTTTCGTTGTCACCATTAAACTACCAGTTTCACCATAACCTGGGTCCACCGCATCAATCCTCACCACCTCAAACCACATTTCATGACATTTTCAGCCATATCAAAATTAGTGTTTTTTTGCAAAACTGTAATGGAAACACTTTTTTCACATCACAAGTCACGTGATAAATTACCGGATGTTACTGCTGGCAGAAAAGTCAACAGGAAGTAGTTGGAGGATGATGTCACTTATCACACGAACAAACTTATTACGTGTGATTTTAATGACATATTTAATTTAATGTAAACACCGCAATTGCGAAATTGTGGGGGGCCGGCTTGACATTGGCTGAATATCAACAAAGTTTTCTCAACATTTGTAAAGGAAATGCAGTTAGTGAGAGAATTAACAGCATTGATAGGTTTATTTTAATTCCTATCTAGCAAAGATTCAACCGGAGTCAATTGTCTTTTCTGCAGAAATGAGAGAATTGAAAGCAGACGCGAAGAATCGCTGTAAAACACTGTCTGGGATCAACTCTGCCAGATCTTTCTCTGCATTTGGCTTTATTAGAAAATACAAGGAAGGAGGTTGGGCCTTCTCACATAGTCACACAAAGAATTTGACCAATGACCTTTTTCTACAGGGTGCTCTGGAACCTTCTGTGGACATGCCCTTAAAAGGGCATGGCTGACCACAACTAATCAGTTACACATGGAGTTGATAACACAGGAATGTGCAAACGTTTCTAGCCTCCAGGCAAACATCCTAAAAATGGTTAATAGTGTTTCACAGAAGAAAAGGTGTCACGTAAACATCAAACAAAATAATAATATGAAAACATAACCTTTCAAATAAACTCACAAGTAAATGAACTTAGATAATTTTTCTAACAAGCATGGCTTTTCCAAACCAAATGCAATCCAGCAATGTTGGAACTTTGCTACAAATCTTAGAACAATCTTTTTAATGGTCACAATTTGGTGTGAAGTGAACACACAAATTATAATTGTATTATAACTGTTATAAAAACACAAATCCCAAGAAAGCAAAACTGAAAATGTAAAATAGTTAAGTTTCTAAAATATTTTGAAGTATCTACAACTAGAATATTAAGAGTAAGAATAATTGTTACATAGCTATAGAAGGCCATGTGTTCAAACAGAACTATATATTCTGTCATTAAAATAATTGTCTGAAAACCATCAGGTGAATAAGGTATATTGAGAGCATACAGCAGCGGTGTGTGGTGTGAAATGGACAAGTTTTTTTAATGAGAACCACACAGTAGTATAGAGCTGTGTAGCCATGACTATAGCCACATGCAAGGAAAGAAATATGGCATGGAGAGGGATTATTATTTCTTTCCTAGTAGATTTTCTGGTAACACTTTATTTGATGGGTTGTGAATAAGACTGACATGACACCGTCATAAACATGACATAACACCTGTCATGAACACGAGTAAGTCTTCATGAATATTTATGACTGTTGTCATAGTGTCTTCAGTAAATAATGACATTTTAATACAAAGTTGACATTATTCAAAATGTCTTTGTTATGACAACTTGACATTAACCTAGACA
The DNA here is from genome assembly GCF_003331165.1 of Xiphophorus hellerii. Lineage (NCBI taxonomy): Eukaryota > Metazoa > Chordata > Actinopteri > Cyprinodontiformes > Poeciliidae > Xiphophorus > Xiphophorus hellerii. The sequence goes on along the minus strand of NC_045672.1, from coordinate 1,205,084 downwards.
AAAATGTCTTTGTTATGACAACTTGACATTAACCAAGAAATCATGATCTGTCATAAATTTGTTATAAAAGTATTACTGATTAAACTTAAAAATTGTTTAGCTTTATCTGGTAATATTATATTGCTCTGCCATTTTGTTTAGTCTTAAATTTCTAATTGATCTGAAGTTTTACAGCAAGATATCTAAAAAGCATTTATGAACTTTGAATTTGAAACATTTAAGATTAATGTCAAGTTGTCATAAAGTGTCAAGTAAACCCGAGCTCATCCCACTTCCCCATGCTGGAGATTTAAGTTTAACAGTAATAATAAATAAAGTTATCTTTATAATGAATCACTCAAGTGACATCTAGGCCCAACAGTAGACTTGAATGTTAATAAAATAAATCTGGTTGTGTGTGTGTTGTTTTTGTCTCCTGCAAACTTTGCTTTAATTCTATTTCTTTTTTCTATCTAATCATAAGAAATCATAGTCAGACAGAGAGAGTGTCATGGAACAGGAAGAGCAGGTTTCCTGGAATAGAGAGGAAGTAAGTTTCCAGCCTGCAGATTTATAAAAAATAGTTGAGACTATTCCTTATTTCAAAGCATGAAAGTTTTAAAGAATGAAATCTAAACATTTTGAGTAATTGGATAAGATTCAAAGTAAAATACTTATATTAATATTGGTTTACTTATAATAAAACTTACACTTACACTTGTGGGTACACTTACAAGAAAAACAAGTAACTGTAACTTTGGTATCAAATAATTAGAATCATGGATTTTTCTTGGTTTCTTTTCAGAAAACATCTGTAATAACTCACATTAAGATTATAATAAGAGTAATTATAAGTTATGGTTATAAAATTATAAATGAATGCTAAAACTGTCGTGATCTGTGTTTTTCTGTGTTTATTTTGGAGTTTTCTGTGTCCCTGAGTCTCTGTGCCGTCCTGTCTCCTCTTGATCATTCCCAGGTGTGTTTCGTTTCTGTGATTGCCCTCTGTGTATTTGATGCCACCTGTGTGTCTGCGTCCTTGTTGGGTCCTAGTCGTTTGTGCGTGCTGTCTCTGTCTTGATGTCCATTCGTATAGATAGATAGATAGATAGATAGATAAATCTTTATTGTCATTGTCACAAGGACAACGAAATTTAAAAGGTGCCATCAGTCAGTGCATATGCTTAAAAACAAAAAATAACTGTCTCACAATTCACACACAATGTAAGAATTAACAAATAACTGGTAAAAAAACAAACAAAAAAAACCCAAAAAACTAATAAATAAGAACAGCCACATTCTCACATACATAATTCATGATGATTAATGGTTGTTTTTGATTGCATTTAGTTTTGTTATTGCTATCGGGTAAAAACTGTCTCTGAGACGGTTGGTTCTTGTTCTGATTGCTCTGTATCTTCTGCCTGAAGGCAGCAGTGTGAACAGAGAATGTCCGGGGTGAGAAGTGTCCTTTGTGATGTGTTGTGCTTTTCTTAGACAGCGGTCGCTGTGCAGGTCCTCCAGTGAGGGGAGAGGGCAGCCAATGATTTTTTGGGCTGTATTCACAACCCTTTGGAGAGCTTTCCTTTGAGCCGTAGTGCTGCTGTTGTACCATACGCAGATACAGTAGGTCAGTATGCTCTCTATGGAGCACTTGTAGAAGGACACCAGCAGCTTCTCCTTGATGTTGTTCCTCCTGAGAACCCTCAGGAAGTACAGTCTTTGCTGGGCCTTTTTATCAGCTCGAAGGTGTTCATGTTCCATGTGAGGCCCTGTTCAATGTGGACCCCCAGGAAACGGAAATCAGCTACCCTCTCCACACATTTTCCCCCAATGGTTAGTGGTGTAATGTCCGTTTTATTCCTCCTGTAATCTATTATGAGTTCTTTTGTCTTTGAGTTGTTGAGGAGCAGATTGTTCTCCCTGCACCACACCACCAGCCGCTCCACCTCACCCTTGTAGGCGGACTCGTCGCCTCCTGAGATGGACTCGCGGACTCGTCGCCTCCACACCACTGTGGTGTCATCAGCAAACTTGATGATGGTGTTGCTGTGGTGGGCAGAGGTGCAGTCGTATGTGTACAGACAATAGAGCAGGGGGCTCAGCACACAGCCCTGTGGAGAGCCAGTACTAAGGCTGAGGGCAGTGGATGTATGTTTTCCCATCCTAACTCTCTGCTGTCGGTTGGTCAGGAAGCTCAGAATCCACATGCAGGTGGAGTGAGGGAGGCCCAGGTCCCCCAATTTGTCCACCAGTCTGTGAGGGAGGATGGTATTAAAAGCAGAGCTGTAGTCTACAAAGAGCATCCGCAGCATCCCCTGCTGCTCCAGATGTGACAGAGCAGCATGGAGGGCCGTGATCACAGCGTCCTCTGTGGATCTGTTGGCTGTGTAGGCGAACTGGTGGTGGTCAAAGTCAGGAGGGAGAAGTGCTGTGATGTGACCCCGGACCAGTTTTTCAAAACACTTCGTCACCACAGGGGTTAGTGCCACTGGCCGGTAGTTGTTGAGGCAAGAGATGTGAGGTTTCTTGGGTATGGGGACTATGGTGGAAGATTTCAGGCAGGATGGGACTGTAGACAGGGCTAGGGACTGGTTGAAGATCCTGGTGAAGACTCCAGCCAGCTGATCGGCGCAGTCTTTCAGGACACGTCCAGGGACGCCATCAGGTCCAGGAGCCTTCCTTGGGTTGACAGCCCGCAGTGTGTGCCTCACCCCGTGCTCCTCTACAACTAGGGGTGTGGTGTTGTGGGTCGCTTGGTGTAGTGTGGCTGCCTCTGTTGGCTTCACCTCAAAGCGGGCAAAGAAAAGGTTCAGCTCCTCTGCCAGCGTGGCGTCGCCTTCCGCAGCTGTGAGGTTGGTCCTGTAGTTGGTGAGATGCTGGATTCCCTGCCACACCTGCCTGCTGTTGTTGCTGTCAAGGTAGCCCTCTATCCTCTTCCTGTAGTCAGACTTAGCCATTCTGATGCTGCTCTTTAAGTTAGCTCGGGCTGTAATGTAGACGGTCCTGTCCCCAGACCTGAAGGCGGTATTCCTGGTCTTTAGCAGTCGCTGGACCTCCTGAGTCATCCAGGGCTTCTGGTTTGGGAAGACCCGGATGCGTTTATCCACAGCTACAGTGTCAATACAGTTCTTGATATAGCACAGTACACTGTCTGTAAGAACCTCCAGGTCCTGATGTTCAAAAACATCCCAGTTTGTCCTGTCGAAACAGTCCTGCAGCTGCTGTGTCGCATCCTCGGGCCAGGATTTGATGGTTTTGGTGATGGTTGGAGCAGTTTTCCTGAGGGGGGCATAAGCAGGAATTAAATGCAGGGACAGGTGATCTGACTGACCCAGGTGAGGAAGTGGTCTAGCCCTGTAGTCTAGCTTGATGTTGGAGTAGACTTTGTCCAGAGTGTTAGCCTCTCTTGTAGCACACTTTACATGCTGGTGGAATGGGGAGCGTGTCTTCAAGCCCGCTATGATGTGCACAGCATCTGGATAGATGCTCTGCAGATGGCTAATGCTGCCATACAAAAGTCCAATAGCTGTTTTAGCATTAGCATCCGGTGGTATGTAAACAGCGGTTACCATGACTACGGTAAACTCTCTGGGGAGGTATATTGGTCTGCATCTAACAGTCACATACTCCAGGTCTGGGGAGCAATGGCTGATGACAGTCGCTGTGTTAGTACACCAGGTGTTGTTCACGTACACACAGAGCCCTCCTCCTCTGCTCTTACTGGAGTCTTTCGATCGTTCTACCTGTGTTGAACCCTGGTCTCCGCTCTGCAGTGCTGCCTGGTTTTGGACTTTGTGTTGGCTTTTTCGTCATTAAATCATCATTATTCATCTAACCTGGTTCCATCGCGTCTGCCTCACCACTCATCCACACTGCTCCTCATGACAAAATCAGAGAAGCTAAAGAAGTTATAAATGTGATTTTGACATTGACATGAAATGGTGTAAAAAGCTGTAACTGCAATTAAACATCACTGATATGTTGGAGGTAGATGGTAGGTGAAAGGTTACGGGAAAAAGGGGAACTAACATTAGAGCAGAGATGATCAAGGCCTTATTTGGAAGCAGGTTGTTGAACAACGTAAACGTTTCAGAGAAACGGTTGTGCAGGCAACGGATGTAGGAGGTTGAGCAACCCTGAGACATTAGCACAGACATCAGGACATAATGTCTCTAAGACAAAGATGGATATGAGATCATCTATCCAAGCAGACAGCCAATGAAACAAGCACAGCAACAGTGCTAGCCAATGCAAATGTGCCTGTAGGGTGGATAAACCCTATAAAAGGTGGGTGCAAAAGAGGAATCTTGGGTTGGATCCTCCAGGCAGCTTCGAGCCAAGATCGAGATGGACAAAGAACTCTACAGCTGAAGAAGAGCCGGGGCCACAGAGCCGAAGACCGTCCTGCACATGGGGACCAACCCGTCAGGCCCGCAACATGTGGCTTCAAATCGCACTTCTCTCACCAGCTGGGTTCAGACCCCAAAGATGAAGATGAAGATAAAGGCAAAGACAAAGAACAAAGGCAAAGAAGAAGAACTGGTGCCTTCCTTCCTGCCAGCACCCAAGTCCTGTGTGACCTCACCATCCAATCGGAGAAAAAGGCTCATCAGACCTACAGAGATCCCTGCCTTTGTCGATAAACTTCCTCTTACTGCTGCAACACCTTCTTCATCATCAGGCCAGGTCTGGGGTTCGAAACGTCATAACTCCGTCCGTCTCTCTCAAAGGTTCCCTATTTAGTTCTCAGTGTCAGCATTAGGGAAAGATAGACTAGATGATTGATTTTACTTATTTGACTATTTCTGCTACTGAATTAAGCTGTACTGACCCTTGAAAAACTGCCTTACTAATAAAATATTTAGCATAAAGAAAATCTAAAAGATGTTGTGGACATTCAATTAATGAGTCACCTTAAAGTTATTTGATGGTTGTAAAATAGCTCTGATGTTTGATTCTGGAGAGGAAGAGGTGGAAAATATTTTATAGGTTGCTGGTAGCCCATATGTAAAACAACATCCTTGGGACTCACCCGAGTCACTAAAACCAACCTGGTTCAATAACAAATGCACGTTGTAATATTGAGAAGGAGCGACCGTTAACAGGTGTGCTCTGTGAAACTAGTTTGCTGCAGGCTGCTCAGTCTGGCTAATTCACAGGGGGAAGAAGGTTGGGACACCTGGATGGAGACCGTCAGGAATCAGGCGAATCTTTCTCGTGACCAGCTTTAAACAGAGTTTACTTCCGTTCTGGACAGGGTAAATCCCAGCAGATTTAGGAAACTCATTTCACCTGTTAGATGGAGAGCTGGTAGCACATCACCCCTCTCAGAAGAGGAAGTAGAGAGTGAGAGAGTAGAGAAAGAAGGGGGGAGGATGTTGCGCAACAACAAAAGACATTTTTGTCTAGGTTAATGTCAAGTTGTCATAACAAAGACATTTTGAATAATGTCAACTTTGTATTAAAAATTTCATTTACCGAATGACACTTTATGACAACAGTCATAAATTTTCATGAAGACTTACTCATGTTCATGACAGGTGTTATGTCATGTTTATGACGGTGTCATGTCAGTCTTATTCACACCCCGTCAAATAAAAGTTGACGGGGTGATTTTCTTTTTTCAAAAATTTGGATTTAATTTGCAATGGTGCCTCTTTTCAGCAAAAAAGAGAAGATATTAACCTAAAACCAGCAATGTACTGCTGTACTTTGTCTCAAACAGGGATTCATCATTATGCAGTCGGTGCGACAGTCTTAGTCATTCATATAGCTTGCAGAGGAACAGATGACACCATATTGGAGATTTTAAAAATGTAATGTTTTACATCTCTAACAAAGTCAGCCAGAGGTCAGCTGTGTCTTTTTCAGCCTTGTTGTTCCATTCACAATAAGAAATTGGTTTTTTGTCAGTTTTAGTTAAGTGTGTTAAACATTTAGAGAAGTAAAGAGGTAAACATATGACGCACTGCAGCATACATGATGTCATAGCAGATGTTTTTCATCAGTTGCTCATGTTTACAACTTATTAATAAGATCACACCTAGTTTCAGTGGCTTCTAATAATGACTTGGGCAAAAAAAATGACAATATAATATGTCATGATACATCTTCATGAGACATCAGTAATATATCAATGTTTGACTTTGTTATAGTAATTGCAGTTCATGATTAGTATTGTGTGTTTTCCAGCCACATAGTGTCATTTTGTAGCCCATAAAGTGTCTTTGACACTTTCAGTTGTTATAAAAATATGGCTTAAAATAAATTTGACTTCATACTTTGATGGCTTGAAATTAGGCCATTGTCTCTTTAAGAAGCTCCTGCTCCAACACTACTTTCAGAACATCATCACAACAATGCTTCTCATTATGCCGTTTACAACAGTTTTTAAGAGCGTTGGAGTGGAAAGTAATTTCAGTAGATCCACCAGGTGATTGCTAATTACTGCTGCCACTAGTCTGAAGGAGTTGTGAGGGAAGGGTGCTTTGTGAGGGGAAAATTCGGACAGAGACTGACCATCCAAGGAGGAGTTTTGTGGTAGCAAATGTTTAGGCACCCCCAAACGGTTGCTATGGGAAATTCAAGGCTTTATCACATGCATTTAAAAAAAATCAAAGCAACACTCCAGGTTTGTTTTTGATGAGGGAATAATATTATAACATTCTATAAAGTTCAGAAAAGTTGATTTTCTGGGGGGACGGCGGGCCCCCGACCCGGACCTAGAGGGGGCCTGGATGGGAGGCAAAATATGACTATAGGGTTTGTTTTTTTTTATTGCAGTCTTTCAATTCCTCAGCCTGCATGAGGTTTGGAAGAGTTTTGAAAACGTATTCCTGCTTGATAGGTTTTGTAAAACGTTTCTGACCATATCTGTCAAGTTTTGAACTTGAGAATACGGGAAACATTGCTGTCTGGTGCTGCTGACTGGCGGAGAGGGGGTGTGTAATGTAACAGAAGGTATTAGACTACTGTAAAAGCGGGGACGCAGCATAATATGGCAACTTTGAAGGACGGCGTTTCCAATGTGTTTCAGTACTTTCTGGGCCAGCCCAAGTCTTATTGGGTTCTTAGGCAGATTTTAATTTGAGGCCCCCATACCAACCTAACACCAGATTTTTATCGTTCATAAAAAGCTAGTAGGTATGTATGACATACCTACTAGCATTAGCAACAGGTACAGTGTAATTTGCTTATATTGTACCTGCCACAGCTGCTGTTGAGCTGTGACCTCTGCACCTGATCATCATCATCGCCTGATCTCCAGCTTCTGCCATATAAGGGTAAATCTTCCTCCTACATAGCATGAAATTGTTGTGAAACCCAAAGCAGCGACACGATGTGAATGCTACATCGATTTGTTCAGTGACTAACCTGTCTGTCAATCACCCCTGATGCCCCACCCTATCCAAACTATGCCACTCCCCGATCCTGATTTACCCCACTGGACTTGGATTCCCTAGTTTAGACTCTGGCCTGTCTGACTTTGAAAAAGTGTTCCACAATAAACAGAAGCCTGTTCTGAATTCACTGCTCAGTCACTGCATCTGTGTCTGAGTCGTGTCAGTACTTATGCTATTATGGCTGCTGATCTTAATCTTATAGGATTAGTAAACTAAAAAAAAATTAGATTTTGAAATGCAGAGTGGCACGAAACTTAGTAATATTATTTTAATTATTTGAAAGTAACATCAGCTGATAAACCCCAGCAGTTAACAAGTTTCATATGTTATATTTCCCCAACAATGGAAGAAGCCATCATCAGGAAATGATTATCATATTATTTGTCTAACATCTATAAAAATAATGTAGATATCAGCTATTTTCTTGTTTCAAAAATATTTAGTTTGTATTATTAAATGGCATTTTAAATTATATATATATATATATATATATATATATATATATATATATATTTAATCATGCTTGCTTGGTGCTCCTGGGGGCCTTCTGGTGGTGTGAGGGCCCTAAGCAACCACTTAACTTGCATATGCCTTGGTCCGGCTCTGGGATGAAGGTGAACATGTGAAGAAAAGTAATTGAATATCAGTTCAGTAAATTGGACATGCCAAATTTTATCATAAATGATGAAGCACACAGCATATGCAGCTTTCTTTGAATAAAATAAGAGGTTTCTATTTTATTTATATTTTCATCCTTTATGTGCTAACTGTAATCTGTCAAAACCTCTGACAGGTTTCAGCATAACTTAACTGTCTTATGTAGTATTTTAAACTTTAGCACCAACAAAGCATTTGACTGAAACACGTTGAAAGTGTCCCAGGTGTGTCTCTTCATATGACACCTGACCTGACCTCATGGGGCTGCCTCACACTGAACATGAAGGAATGTTGCTGTAAGTGCATATGGCGTGTATTAATGTCACGTCGAAGGAATTACCGTGACGGTCTTGATGCGACCACTGCCCCTAGTGCAGGTCCAGCCAGATCTGTTGAACAGGAGGCTGCAGACCTCCCCCTCCATGCAGGGAGCCATCTCACACCACTGACGGCTCCGCACGATTCGCGCTGGGAGGGCAAAAAAGGCAAGAAGCCAAAGAGGCACATTAGACAGACTGACAAAGCTGGACAAAGATGTTCAAATGTCAACTTTTCCTGGAACAAGCCAAACTGTTTTGAACTCGGCAGGCTGAAAAGTTTCTGTGGAAGTGGATGTGTTTCAAATCCTGATGTATTTTAATTAAGTTCTTGTAGAACTTGCATGTCTGAATTGCCTGTGGTAGTAACCTTTACAGAGCAGATGGCAGTCCATAAATTACTCTGTTGCTAATGCTAGCTTTCATTACAGCTACACTGAAATGAGTTTTTTTCCCTTTTGACATTTTGTGGAAGTAATTACCCCTGAAACATCTTTCTGGTTCAATCTATGAAATTTTTATTTTATAGCGCACCAATGGTGTTTTTCCTATGAGGCTGAACTGTACATCTGTTTTCTGAACATGCAGTTTTTCAAATCCACCCACCCAGCTCTGTGTGAGGAACACTTCCAACATGTTCAGCACAGTTTTTATAACACTTGTACAGTGCTAATACATTTTTGGTTATTTTCATAGGTCATGATGTACTGGTGGGTCATTGCTCATGCATTTTTTGTTATTAAAAAGAGACAAAAAAATGTGTTGTGAATTTTACAGTATATATTGAGTTTTCTACAAAGGTCTAGATTCCAGATAATAAAAATCAGTAAATGAATGAGTCATTAAGAATATTCTGCTTTTCTGTTTACTATACTTTAATTCTTCCCAGGTGAAAAATAAATATACTAAGCATGTTAAATTTTAGCATACTTGAAGCCAGACTGATCATCAGTGTACTTGAAGTGTTATTTTGGAGCAACAAATTTTGTACTTGGTGTATTTTAATAGTACTTAAATTGTAGAAAATCACAATTTAGATTCAGATTCATTTTATTCATATCCCAATTTGGGCAATTAATATTGCAGCAAATACAGAAGGCTAAAAGACAAAGTATCAAAGATTTTAAAAAAAAAACAACAAAAAAAATACTGCACATAAAATACAGATCAACACATAAAGGGAAGAATACAGCAGTGTATTTCATTATTGGCCAACAGTTGCTACACTATATCAGGTGCAAGTCCCCCTACCTTGTCCTGCATTAAAAAGAGATATTGCTGTAGGAACAAAGGAGTGCTTGTACCTGTTACTTTTTATATAAGGAAGTCTGAGCCTGATGCCAGAAGGCAGAAACTGTAAATCAGCATGTAAGGGATGAGAAGTATCAGCAATAATGTCTTTAGTTTTCCTAATGATTTGTTTTTTACACAGTTCTGTAAGTGAGAATTGTTCAACCCCTAAGATCTTATTGCTAGTATGTATTACTCTAAGGGCATTTTTTGGTCTAATACTGAGATTTCCAAACCAACAGAAGAGGGAAAAGGTCAACACAGATTCAATATATGATCTATAAAATAGGATCATCAAGGATTTATCAACTTGAAACTTTACGAGCCTCCTTAGACAGAATAATCTTTGCTGGCCCTTTTTTTGTACGTTTTCTGAATGGCAGGTAAATTTTAACTTATTATCCAAAATAGTCCCAAGATATTTATAGTTTTCTACTGTCTCCACTATCTGACCTTTGATTACTGTTTGATTTGTGTTATGGGGTTTAAATTTAAAGTGCACTAAGTGTACTTTCACATACTTGTTTGGAACAACTAAAGTTATATTTTGTAAACTGTTAAGTATGTTGCTTTTAATGTATCATAAACGTGCTTGATTAGTATATCTTAAGTGTACTATTTTTGTGATCAAATTACATTTAAAATATATTTAGAATGTATTTTAAGTATATTGGCATTAAATATTTTATATATTAGTAGTGTGATCACAGTATGCTCAAATTACACTTTTGGTTTACTATAATTGCTAATGAAGTACACTTTTTAGTTAGTTAATGTCTTTTATTATTCTGCTTTGCCACTTTGTACATTACATTCTTCATACACACTAAAGTACTGCAAACATATCAGGCTACCAGTACGCAGAAGGATCAATTACAACACGCTTTCTGGCTGAAAAAAATTACACTGTATAATCAATATATTCATATTTTTCAAGAGTACATTGCCAATATACTATCAGAGAATTGTACAAATTGTCAACATATTAAAAGTTTACAGACAACATGGTTATGAAAATTAGTACAATAAAACAATAGGTACACTTTAGAGGAATTGTGAAAAATATTTCACCAAGGACAGAGTATTGTTTTAATTCAATGTCACAGTATTTCTGTATTACTGCAGACAAACTGACATTTCTAAGTCCTGAGTACAGTGAGGATCAACGACAGAACAATCCCATTCATTTCACAACTGCACTTTACAGAAACCTACAAAAAAGAACAACAGAGCAATTAAACAGAGAAAGCACTTGTATTTTAAAGAGTAAAGAAAAACAGCAAAGAAAAAAGTATGACTTACAATTTTAGAACATTCCGGACTCACTGTGTATGTGGCATCATCAGAACTGATGATGATTGGGACCGGATGCCTGGGGTGAAAAAACAATTCTGGGTGACTTCTTTACCTGTTTATGTCAGAAGTAGAAAAATAATCAGCAATATCATGGAATCATTTGATGTTGGCATCAACTATGAAGTTGTTTTAAGTGTGGACTTAAGGGAGACAAACTACATTAAAATCTTTCCATCCACGATCTGAGCACACTGATCCTTGCAGGGTGGTGAGGGGGGCTGGTGGTGCCCATTTCCAATAGTCATCGGATGAGAGGCAGGGTTCACCCTGGACAGGTCACCAGTCCATCACAGGGCCATGAACACTAATAATGAATAATAAGTATGAAAGAGAAATGGTAGAATAACAAAGGGAATAAATTCTGTCAAATTATTTTCAATACTTTTACATATGTTAAGCATATATTTGTTAAGGATTTAGTGTTTGAAACACACCAGTTTTTGCTGTTGTTAAAAATGTAACCTGCTGCTCAGTGTAAAAAAAATAAAGCCTTACACCATGAAGACAATGTGGAGGATCATCCTCAGAGCTCGTACGGTGACCTGAGACAGGAAAGTCTTTAGGTTTTCTAATACCTGATCCCAGGCTTCCTCTTTCATCTTAATTTGATTAAATTGCAAAAATATGTTGAAGATAAAAACAATGATGAACAAGTTATAACAACAGCCTCACAATATCAAAGTCTCTTTGGCATACTGAGCTCAGTATACCTTCATAAACCAGGTTAAGTTTATAAAAAAAACAACTATATTAAGTCGCAACAAACTGAGCCTTCATGCAGTTGCAACATAAACCTTATGACTGATAACAGTCATAAAAATAATAATCATAAAAATCACAACAAAATTGAAAAAATAACTATTACTGCTAAACAATAACTAAACAATGTACTGCACTGTTTATAATTAAATGAAGATAATTAGCATTTTGAAGCAAACTTACCACCAGCTAGCAACACATTGAGAACCTTCCTCCTTTTGGGCTCCTTTTGTGACCAACATTTAATTTCCATCCAGTTCTTGTCCTGTTGTGGTATCGTTTAACTCAGACTAGGAGCTCACCAGTTTGAATTTACCAAAACTACTAACTATTATCTCTATCTTTAAGGCAATATTGTAGAAGTAAAGATGGCGAATTTGAACAGCATCCCCTTTCGTCTCCACTTCAAGACTGTTCTTCTTTATATGGCGCTTTTCAAAAAAACTGAAAGTGTGCATTACCGCCACCATCTCCTCTGGAGTGTGAACTGGAGCTAATGGCGTTCAGTAATAGATGGATCTTACATCATACATCTGAAAATGGATTGGGTAAAAGTAGCTTCTGTGTTTTAGTTAAAAAACTGAAAACAACAGATCATATTCGGAGAGATGTAAAACTGAAGATACCTGCTACATTTAGTGTTAAGGACAAGTATTGTTTTTGTTGTAGAACCTCTGTCACTAAACTGTCAATGTTTGATGTTTCCAGGAATGAGCATTATTACTTTGTTAAACATCCTGACATCAAGTGCAAATATAAGGATTGTTAATTTCTTTTATTCTTTGCCATTTTAACAAAACAGTGAAAGATTATTAAGGCACCTCAAAAGGCATCCTTCATTAGCCTAAAGTATACGCTGAGATGTAATTTAAAATATACTGAAATTTCAGCATTTTAATAATTTACTTTTAAAGTAAGCTTTAAGTGAGCATATACTATTTTAAAATCTACACAAAATATTTTTAAATGCATATTGTTTCATTGGTACACTTGAGGAAATATATATTTTGTTCACTTCAAGTATAATTTTATTTAATATATTTCTTAAAAGTGTATTTTGGTACAATTATATTTAGGTGTGTCTAACATTACAATATCAAAATTGGTACAAGCATGCTGTTAGTATACCAAGTATATATTTATATGTAGTACAATTAATACTTTAAATGTACTTAAGTATGTTTGTATAAAGTATATTGTTTTTTCACAGGGTTATTACCCAATAAAATGCCTTTATGTATATAAGATAAGATAAGATAAGGTTTATTTGTCATTGTCATCAACAGATTACAACGAGATTGAGATTTGCTCGACTCGAGTTAAGATACAGGTTATGTGTATGTACATAATATACAAAGATAAAGAAATAAATAGTACAAAATGAGAAATAAATAGACATCAGAAGATGGTTGCAGCGCCTGGAGGTGTCGCAACAGAATTTACATTTTTAACAAAGTGGGGTCAAGAGCAGAAGTTCTTATGCCTTTGAATTTAGTGCCATGATTGCCATCGGGTAAAAACTGTTTTTTAGGCGATTTGTCCTGGTTTTTATTGCTCTGTATCTCTTGCCTGATGGCAGCAGCTGGAAGAGACCATGGCCAGGGTGTGAAGAGTCATTTAAAATGTTCAAAACTTTCTTGTGGAGCCTGGAAGTGTAAATCTGTTCCATAGTGGGGAGGGGGCAGCCTATGGTTCTCTCTGCTGCCCTAACAACCCTCTGAAGCGCCTTCCTGTCAGTAAGAGTTGGGCGATATGGACTTAAAAGTTTTATCACAATATTTTGTGGTAATACTGTGATAACATTAAAAGTGAGGATGAGAACTATTTATTACTTCTTTTTTAGATAATTAGCTCTAGCTGCATGACATACCAATCATTGACCCACACACAAAAAAAAATACTCCTGAAAAACATTCACACGTGCATACGCTTTTTTATGACAACACTCAAATAAGAAATGTAATTTGTATCTCTAAAATGAAGAGAGTAACTTCATGTAATCATATTTTGAAATTTATTGGTACACATTTCTTGAACAAACAATGGAGAAAAAATAATAAGCTTGACAATATAGTTTTAGGGGTTTTTAAACACCACTAATAGGAATTTATTGTGACAACATTGAGTCGAAGTCTTATAATAAGAAATTTATCAGGATAAATGATAAATAATTTGACTTGGAAGAGTGGGGTGTTGTAGTCAAATTGGTGATTTTGTAGGTAAATTGGTTAATTTACCTTTTTTTCTAGATGTGTACTACACATATGCCTGTGTACACATGATATGCCTATCATGGTGGCATAGTAGTTAAGCCATGTAGTCCTGGGTTCAAATCCTGAGGGCCTTTCCACATGGAGTTTGCATGTAGACCTAGCATCCAAAAGGTCCCAGGTCCAAAAGCAGAGCTAGGTCAATTAGTAACTAGGAATTTGATGGTCTATGTGCATCACTGTTCTTAGAATTTGTCCTTTCCAATTCTAAGAATCCTCCTTTGATATCAGTTGATCAATATCAGTTGATCAAGTTGACCCAAATTTCTCCACAGCTCCTGTTTCATTACCTTATTTAATTACCATTAAATAAGATAATTAAAATCACATTTGAATAAGTCTGTTTAAGAGATAAATCATTAAAAAGTTGCCGGGACATCATCCTCCTACCACTTCCTGTCATCTTCATGGTTTTATTAACATCCGGTTGTTGATCATGTGACTTCTGTGATGTGAAAACAGTGTTTCCATTGCAGTTTTTATTTGCATATTTCTGCTAAGCAAATTTTTTGCAAAATGTCAAATTATGTAATTATATTATTGTAATGCACTTCATATAGGAGTCAGTGATTTATACACTGCCTGGCCAAAAAAAAAGTCACCACCAAAAAATGGTCACACTCTCTAATATTTTGTTGGACCGCCTTTAGCTTTGATTACAGCCCGCATTCGCTGTGGCAGTGTTTCAATAAGCTTCTGCAGTGTCACAAGATTTATTTCCATCCAGTGTTGCATTAATCTTTCACCAAGATCTTGTATTGATGATGGGAGAGTCTGACCACTGCGCAAAGTCTTCTCCAGCACATCCCAGAGATTCTCAATGGGGTTAAGGTCTGGACTCTGTGGTGGCCAATCCATGTGTGAAAAAGATGTCTCATGCTCCCTGAACCACTCTTTCACAATGTGAGCCCGATGAATCCTGGCATTGTCATCTTGGAATATGCCCGTTCCATTTGGGAAGACAAAATCCATTGATGGAATAATCTGGTCATTCAGTATATTCAGGTAGTCAGCTGACCTCATTCTTTGGGCACACAATGTTGCTGAACCTGGACCTGACCAACTGCAGCAACCCCAGATCATAGCACTGCCCCCACAGACTTGTACAGTAGGCACTAGGCATGATGGGTGCATCACTTCACCTACCTCTCTTCTTACCCTGATGTGCCCATCACTCTGGAACAGGGTAAATCTGGACTCATCAGACCACATGACCCTCTTCCATTCCTCCAGAGTCCAATCTTTATGCTCCCTAGCAAACTGAAGCCTTTTTTTCTGGTTAGCCTTACTGATTAGAGGTTTTCTTACGGCTACACAGCTGTTCAATCCCAACCCCTTGAGTTCCCTTCGCATTGTGCGTGTGGAAATGCTTTTGCGTTCACAATTAAACATACTCCTGAGTTCTGCTGTTGTTTTTTTACGATTTGATTTGACCAAACGTTTAAGTAATCGCCGATCACGATCATTCAGGATTTTTTTCCGACCACATTTCTTCCTGGAAGACGATGGTTCCCCACCATCCTTCCAGTTTTTAATGATGCGTTGGACAGTTCTTAACCCAATTCTAGTAGTTTCTGCAATCTCCTTAGATGTTTTCTCTGCTTGATGCATGCCAATGATTTGGCCCTTCTTAAACAGACTAACGTCTTTTCCACGACCACAGGATGTGTCTTTTGCCATGGTTGTTTAAGAAATGAGGATTTACTCATTGCATCAGCTGGGGTTAAATAACTTGTTGCCAGCTGAAAGATAATCGCCTATGCAGTACTTATCCAATAGGAGGCTTGTACCTATTTGCTTAGTTAAATCCAGGTGGTGACTTTTTTTTGGCCAGGCAGTGTATATTTCCCAGCTTCAGAGGGTACAAAATGCTGCTGCATGTCTTTTAACAGGTACACAAAAATTTGACCATATTTCTCCTATTTTAGCTTCCTTACACTGGTTACTAGTACATTTTAGGATTCATTTTAAAATCCTTTTATTTGTTTTTAAAGCTCTTAATGGCCTTGCCCCTCCCTATCTGTCTGAACTGTTACATTCTTACACACTCTCCCGTTCCCTCAGGTCAGCTGATCAGCTGCTTCTGAAGGTGCCAAAGACAAAGTGCAAGATCAGAGGGGACCGTGCTTTTTCTGTGGCAGCCCCCAAGCTATGGAATGATCTTCCTTTGGGCATAAGACAGACCTCTTCACTCGCTGTTTTTAAGTCCCTTCCTTCTTAAGACCCATCTTTTTTCTTTGGCTTTTGGCACAATCTGAGAGGTTTCACTTTGTTTTATTGTGTCTGTATATTAATATGTATTTTATATTCGATCTTTTCTATCTACTACTGTCCTGTCGGTGTATAAAGTGCTTCATAAATAAAGTTGGTATGGTATGGTACTGGGGTCAGGAGTGGTGCGGGTGACTATCTCCAACGAACGTTTTGGGTGAGAGGCGGGGTACACCCTGGAGATGTCGCCAGTCTGTCGCAGGGCAACACAGAGACAAACAACCATGCACACACACACTCACACCTAGGGAGAATTTAGAGAGACCAATTAACCTGATAGTCATGTTTTTGGACTGTGGGAGGAAGCCAGAGTACCCGGAGAGAACCCATGTTGTTTTTATTATGTTTAGTTATTTTTGTTAGATTAATTTCCTAGTCCCCAGGCCCTATGTCTTTTGTTCAACATTCACTCTCCCTGTACTTAAGAACCTCATTCTCAGTCACTCCTCACTGGTTCTTCCCATTACAACCCCGTTTGACTACATTACCTCTCGTTTGTCCTCCTTTTGGGTATTTTCTTGGATTTATTCCTTGCATTCTACCCTGGCTCTTTCTGAATTTTTTGTTAATTGTTTTTATTAAAGCATTCTTTCATCATTTACTCTCTGCCATTCTGCATTTGGGTCCTCCATCAACCTGCAATCACAAAATGACTAGAGATGCTTTTTGCTCACTAGCCTCAGTCTGGTTTGTTTTCATACCACAGTTATTAGGGAGGTAAACATTGAATTTATCCATTTTCATTATTATGCAGTTAGAACAAATGCCTCTCCTGACTTTTATACCACTAGAATACTGCAAATGACAGCTGCAGGGTAAAGCTAAAATAAAAAGTGAAATTCCAGAGAGTAGATTACAGGTGGAGGATTTCAGAACAGAATGGCAATAAACAGCATTTCACCATTCTCTTTCGTCTTCTTGTCTGTAGCAGACGTCAGATTGTCGGAGTGCGAGATGTTCTGCCTACCTATACGTAGCACTGCCTTAGCATTCATCTGTAGTCAATGCTGATAAGTGCTGATTGGTCTTTAAACAACGCTAAGGCAACACGGAAAAGGTTAGCAGCTCTCTCCGGGCCTGACCGGGGCTGGTGCTCCAGCCTACCCACGATCCCCCGAAGGCAGAGCATTGTGGAGCGTGCTAACACAGTCGGCAAATTGAAAGAGCGGGAATACAATTCACAGAGAGCCCACAGTGAAAGAGGGAAGAAAAAAGAGAAAGGGAAGGGAGGCATGATGACATTTCTCAGAGGTTTTCCTTCTTCGGGTCTTGTTAGGCAACTAAAATTGGTGTTTAGACTGACAGACCCTCACTGCCTTTACTGCAATAAAGGTGTGCCATCTCTATCAAGCTGACTGAAAAACCAAACAGTAGCCCAGCGAGAATGAAGGCATGCTCAAACAAGCACTGCGCTGCAAATATAAAGATTTTCTCCCTCAGTAAATAAAATGTATTAGCACATCAGAGGAGAGCTGTGCTTTTTCAGCCTGCTCTTGCAGTGCAGCCAGGAGATGCAGAGGTGGAACAAAACGATCTGGAAACTTGTCAGCTTGGAGAACCTGCCAAGCTTAAAAAAATATTAAAAAGGTTCACAACTGGGTGTTGTGGTGGCGCAGAGGCTAAGCACCACCCACATATTGAGGCCTTAGTTCTCGTGGCAGTAGTCGAAGGTTAGATTCCCGGACTGGCGACATTTGCCGCATGTCTTCCCCCTCTCTTACTACCCTCTTTCCTGTCAAACTACTTTCAAATAAAGGCCACTAGATCCAACAAAACCTTTAAAAAAAAAAAAAAAAAAAAAAAAAAGGTTCACGACTAGATTCCAGCGACAGAGCGGTCATTATGAGCGGAGGAGTGGGGGAAATCTGAAGTGATCTCCCTGCTGACACAGCAACATGCCGCAGCGAATTTTCATTTTCTCACCCATCCATCAGGCGCAACAAAGCATAGATTTATCAGTCGGTTGCAGATGTAGTTTTGAGTACATTACAGGGCCAGCAAAACTGAATTTCCAGGGCACCTGATAAAAGCTGAGCTGGTAAAGCTGGTGGGAGTGCTGACTAGCCGTGGAGTGCATCAGTCTTGCCAGCTGAGCGTCGGATACTGGAGAAAATAAAAACATTCTACATCGCTGGCCACAGCTGGCACCAACCAGCCCAGACTTTCCATTGTTCTTCATACCATCAGTATAAGCATGATGATGGTGCAGCGGAGACTTGTTGAAATAGTTCAACAACAAAAACAAAAACCTTCTGGCTTCAACCTGTCTCGATCCATCTGTGCTGGCTTATGTAGAAACAACAAAGCAACTGAGTTACAATGTACTCCTAAAATGCATGATAACTGCTTTTAGCATTTGCAAAGTCTTTCATTTTTCTGAACATAAAAATCTGACTTTTTGCTCAAAAAAGTGAAGTCATTTTTAGAGTGATGATACAGTCCAGTTCAAGATCTTCCTGCCTACCAGGATTTATTTTAATGTTGTTTTCTCATAATCATTTCTTAGGCGTCTCTATGTCAGAAAACCAAACATTTTTCTCATTTAAAAAGGGTTAATCTTATGCGAACCATATTTATTTTACATCAGACGACACATTGAATATATAATGTGTATGTTATGACACCAGAGTTTAATCTGACATCCCTTGTAGCACACGATAAATAGAAGAAGATAAATAAAACATGGATTTAATTATTTCATTATTCATTTAAATAGGAAGAACTGAAATGTGTATTCTGCATTAGTGCACAGCCCTCATGAGTCAATGCTTCCATAGAAACACCTTTTTAGGATTTTTTTTACATTTCAAGTTTACAAAGTTATTAATCACAGTGGTAGATGTGTTTTTTAATTGATTGACAGCACTAATAATAATGCACTACATTGTTATGGTCCATCACAAAAAAATAAAACAGGAAATTTGTGGAAATAACAGAAAAATGTGGGTTCTTCATTACACAAATTTTCTCAAGATTATTCTGATGTTTGGGTGTTCTTGAAGTTCCATCAAGAATTAGTTTTGTGTCGTAGCTGAAGACCATTTTCCACATCTCCTGTGTACCGGGTTCCCGTGGCGAGGGAGGCCTGGTGCGGCAGCAGGGGGTCAAACAGCCGGCTCAGGTGCCTGGACCAGAGGCAGAGTCTGCCTGGCTGACACGTAGGTGGCCCGTCCTGTTGCCGGAGCATATGGCGGGCCAAGCTTGTCAGCTGCCAAGGTCCTCACTGGAGTACGGCTCTGGACCTCCAACCACATCACACAGAAGACCATCTGCAACCCCCAGCACGAGAGCCAAGCCCTGCCCAACTTGATGAGGTGATGCCAGACGAGCAGGGCAGGAGGCACAACAGCGACTTCTGAACCAGACACTATTAATCTGGCAAAATTCTGCCACTGAGCAGCAAATATAACACCAGATTTTATGCTAAAGCCGCCAGTGAATCATTTGTTTTTAGAAATGTCTCAAACAAAGAGGCAATTTTCTCTGATAAAATGATTAAACAAATAGTAAGTATGTGCTTCCTAGTCATTTAATAATTGACGGTAAACAGCAGCTTCTTCTGCTACAATAACAATGCATGATGATGAGCTAAGTCACTTAGCCAGGATTAAGAAATATTAACAGCTTTGTACAATAGCTCCTACTAATGGATGAAGCTGCAATCAGAGATCAATTTATAGCAGACAGATTTCCATCCCTTTCTCTTCCAGCCCTCTTTTGGGGACCTGGTGTTCTTTCATTTCCAGTGATGATAGAAAAAGAACATTTAAAAGAATCCACCAGCACAATGAACAGATGTACAGAAGGATCTTTTCATCAGAAAATTTTTATTTTTCCAGGAAGTGGTTATTTTCTCCTTTTTTCTTCTGGCTTGACTTTTAAAGTGCTTTAGACATGTTGTTCTGTGCGTTTCCAGACAGTTTGTTCTCTGAGTTATTTTTAAAAAAATTATTATTATTATTTAGAAACTGGGAGGTTTTTTTGGAAGAAGACTGTTTTGTTACAGCTAGTACAGTATATACACTCACTGGCCACTTTATTAGGTATACCCATAAAGCCGATTCATATTAACCACGTTTTTAACTGCTTCTTCCTCAGTCAGTCCTGGCCAGATTCCTCTCTGTTTGCTCATTTTATACTGAGTCACCAGAATATGAAAATAACCTTGTTCTGGTTTGATGAGTACTGAATATTTTTGCTGACCATCTTCATCACTTTACCAAGTGCACCTTCTTGTCTTGGTTCCCCCAACACCCTAATGCAGGGGTGGGCAATCCTGGTCCTCGAGGGCCAGTGTCTTACAACTCTTAGTTGTCTCCCTGGTCCAACACACTTGAATCCAACAGCTGAATCACCTCCTAAGTGCAGTCAAGTTCTCCAGAGTCCTGCTAATGACCTCATTATTTGACCTCATTATTGAAGTAGAGACACATCTAAAAGTTGCAGGAGACCGGCCCTCGAGGCCTGGAGTTGCCCACTCCTGCCCTAATGCATCATGTCATAAAACTCAAATAATCTCAAGCTAGTTCCTTGAACATGTCATTGAGTTCACTATCCTGAAGTGACTTCACCGCCACCAGATCTCTCAGTCCAACAGAGCAACTTTGGGATGTAACTAAGTGATGCCATTTTGTCAAAATCCTGCAGAAGAAAGTTTCTGAAACTCTTCTTGAATTTATACTAAAAAGAATTAAGGTGCCTCTGAAAGCAAAAAAAAGTCCAACCCCTCTCCAGCAAGGTGTACCTAATAAAGAGGCCAGTGTAAACTTTCTTTTTTTTTTGGTTGTGATTCAGAGTATTCCAGATGTTCTAATATCTTAATTGTGTAGTTTTAATGATTAAATAATTAATTTATCTGTTAAGTCTTTTTCATTACAGAGGTATTGTTAGAAGGTCAAAAATCCTCAAAAAGGTCAATTATCCTTTTGATGTTTGATGAAGAAATCTGATAAAAAGCTCTGCTGAGGGTCAACAAACAATAGCCATTATATTGTAAGTTCTAATGTAATGAAGTAACAGCTGACATTTTGTTTGCCGTTTATTATCTTGTAATTGTTGCTCAGCAAGTTTTAAAAAAAATTTTCTCATAAATAGGATCTTTTATTCTTTAAGTATAAATAATAATAAATGTACATATATGTGAATAAATTGCTGCCTACAGAGCAATTAAAAAAGAATGAAACAAAAAACAGGGGACGTATTTCACTATTTAATACATAAGTGAGCCAAAGAGCCACTTCTGTGTCTAGAACCACCTATGGGCTGCAGGTCTGAGGCATTTTGTTAAAGGTTTTCTTTCATTCTTATAGCCTGATAGGAAGCCTTATCCAAACTGGCAACCCGCATTAATAAAATGGTGAAGTAATATTAACCACAAAACACTGTATTTGTAAAAGATATCAGAGTTTTTCCTACACAATCCTAACAAATGTTTTTAATGTTGAAAAGATAAATGGTTTCTATTCACAATATTTATTCATTTATTTATTAATCTATTTCTATGATTTGTTCTTTAAATTGCCATTTATATTATTTTTCTGTCTCAGGAAATGACTGAGGAATGAAGAGACTGATGCCTGGTTCTTTAGGTTCTGACAGATCTGTGGTGTTCCTCTCCTGATCCATTCTGTCTGATATCAAACAACCCACTTTGCGCCACTGAATATCACCGACACATTTTTTTAATGCCCCTATTAAACTTCACTATAATTGTTTAGCCTGGAATGTGCGTCTTCCCACTCACGTCTGTATTTTTGCCAGAGGTTTTACTTCTAAGGACGGTGTAGTATCGGGTGGACATTTTAAAAGGATAAGGGTTGATAGCGGCTTACCGCGGCTGCATAGTGTCCGTCTCTAAACAATCGTGACAACAGCGTCAGTTCGTGGGGGTTTGTAGCATCGTCTTCCAGGAAGAAATGTGGTCGGAAAAAAATCCTGAATGATCGTGATCGGCGATTACTTAAACGTTTGGTCAAATCAAATCGAAGAAAAACAACAGCAGAACTCAGGAGTATGTTTAATTGTGAACGCAAAAGCATTTCCACACGCACAATGCGAAGGGAACTCAAGGGGTTGGGATTGAACAGCTGTGTAGCCGTAAGAAAACCTCTAATCAGTAAGGCTAACCAGAAAAAAAGGCTTCAGTTTGCTAGGGAGCATAAAGATTGGACTCTGGAGGAATGGAAGAGGGTCATGTGGTTTGATGAGTCCAGATTTACCCTGTTCCAGAGTGATGGGCACATCAGGGTAAGAAGAGAGGCAGGTGAAGTGATTCACCCATCATGCCTAGTGCCTACTGTACAAGTCTGTGGGGGCAGTGCTATGATCTGGGGTTGCTGCAGTTGGTCAGGTCCAGGTTCAGCAACATTGTGTGCCCAAAGAATGAGGTCAGCTGACTACCTGAATATACTGAATGACCAGGTTATTCCATCAATGGATTTTGTCTTCTCAAATGGAACGGGCATATTTCAAGATGACAATGCCAGGATTCATCGGGCTCACATTGTGAAAGAGTGGTTCAGGGAGCATGAGACATCTTTTTCACACATGGATTGGCCACCACAGAGTCCAGACCTTAACCCCATTGAGAATCTCTGGGATTTGCTGGAGAAGGCTTTGCGTTCTCCAGCAAACAAACAAACAAACAAACAAATGAACAAACAAATGTATTGTTTGTTCATACATTTAGTGAACAAACAAACAGCATCATAAAGTGGTCAGACTCTCCCATCATCAATACAAGAGCTTGGTGAAAGATTAATGCAACACTGGATGGAAATAAATCTTGTGACACTGCAGAAGCTTATTGAAACAATGCCACAGCGAATGCGGGCTGTAATCAAAGCTAAAGGCGGTCCAACAAAATATTAGAGCGTGTGACCATTTTTTGGTGGCGACTTTTTTTTTGGCCAGGCAGTGTATGTTTAGCTTCATGTGAAAGACACAAAGTAGCAAACAATGTTCAAGTGGAAGTTAAAGGCATGAAAGGAGCTCAATCTTTACATAAGTAAAATCCAGCACAATTCTGTAGATTAATATTGTAATTGTTATTTTTTTCATACATTTAGTGAACAAACAAACAGCATCATAAAGAAAAGGAACAAGTCATGAAGAAAGCTCAAAGCAGGACTACAACTCACAGAGCACAGTTCAATCTGTCATTCAGAAATGGAAAGAGCATTGCAACGCTGCCAGCCTGCCAAGACACGGGTTGATAAAGTGAGCATTACTTAGAGATTAGGTTGAATTATTTAATGCTGCCCTTTATGGAAAAGTGGCATTAGGAAGCAATTAAACAAAAGACACATATCCTTATTTAGAATTTGCCACAAGCCATGTAACACATACAACAACCATGGCTTTTGTGCAAAATTATATTTGTGGAGGAAAAAGAATGCTACACATCAGCCCAAACACACCATTATCACCAGGGAAAATAGTGGTCTCTCCGGGGTCAGTCATGGTGTAAAACATGAGGGAGCATCACCTATCAAAGTAGCACTGAATTACAGCCTGGGTGGTGGAGTGGTGCAGTTGGTAGTTCTAGATTATTCTGCATGCCGTTTGCTGGTTCTCCCGGTACATGAGTGGGCTCTCTCCAGGCACTACAGCTTCTTCAAATGGTTAGCTCTCTCCAAATTGCCTTTAGGTATGATTGTGTGTGTGGATGGTTGTCCTGTGTCTCTGTGTTGCCATGTGATGGATTGAGCAATGTGATTTCTCACAATGACCTCTGGAGAGAAACACCAGCCCCCCACTCCAATGATCCTGCAGGTACTGACAAAGGATGGACAATTTCGTATCACAGCTGGTAAAATACAAACAACATATCTATAAAGCAGCCAATGGCAGATTCTACCCAAGCAGATATAAAGACTAATAAACCAGACAATATAGGATTGTGACTTTGTGACTGTTTTATGAGCAGAACAGTAAAATAGGATATTATTCCTCAGGGCAGACATTAAAAGAAATACTACTACTATCAAAGCTATTAGACCATGTTCTTGATTTCTGTGGCATTTTAACCAATTACACTAACCCATATCTAACCTATAGAACATATTCTAATGTAATGAGTGAGGTATCGATTGATGATGAACACTAGTCCACTACAACCCCTCCAGCAACAAGTTCAATCTTTAATGCTGTGCCTGCTAATAGAATGGAAGGAGTGGCAGGTAGTCAGTAATCATTTATTTCCATAGCTGTAATCTTACTTCTCTGTAGATTAATCATCATTTGTAAAGTGTCAGAGATCTGTCTGCAGAGAACTGGGGCTCATTCTCGGGAATGAGGCTATGTGGTGTCAGCTATGAGATGACAGTCATGTGTCCAGGCTGATGAAGTAATGGCACAGTGAGATGTCTACAACAGTGATACCATTAGATTAAGACTCAGTCCGGTTTCTATACCTTCATTTTTTATATCACCAATAACCAGATACTATCCAATGACACATAGGGACTTAAAGTGTAAAATCAAAGTGGAGGAACACTGAATATTCTCTGTTACAGGTGATCTTCATTAAAGTAGAACACATTAAAGACAAAAGAAATGAAGAGGAGATTTAAGCTGACGGACTCTGAAGACATTGACAGAAGGCACTGAGCAGGAGAAGACATCGAAGCAGACAAGCAATCACACAATGAACTCCAACAGACTATAAGAAAGAGAGACACACAAAGAGATGATTGATCAGCTGGTAAAACCACCAAATTACTCTGGACGTTACTTTTAATCGGGAAAAGTGAGCTCAAGTTAAGTTTCTTGGAGGTTACACTCTCGTCCATCTGAGTTTAAACAAGGTCATCTCTAGATAAGTGTCTTAGATGTCTCTAAGACACTTAACAGGCACAATATTATGACCAGTCAGATAGTGGGTAAATCCTCCCTCTTTGTGTCAAAACGTAGCCAACCTGTCCAGGAATGGACTCTCTGGAACATTTGGAATTCAAGTCAACTCAACTCAAACTTTTTGTCATGCTTCCCAAGTCATTGCAGAACCATTTTGGTAGCAGGATGGGTTATTCTGCTAAGGCCTTGTAATTGATCCCCAACATTTCTTAGGTAGGTGGTACATGCCCAAGTCACATTTACACAGATTGTTGGATCCCAGATTTCTCAGAAGAACATTTCCCAAGCCATCACACTACCTCCGCCTACTAGATTTCTTACTACAATGTATTCTGGTCCAATGTGTCCACATGTAAGTGATGAGGTAAGTTCTTCTCAAACTTGCTCAAATCTTTGCATTTCCTGCCCCAAGAAATGATCTTAGCAAATAAGCTAGTTTTCTCCATTTTTAATCTTTCTAAAAGTCTTTTTTTATCTTTTCTTTATTATAGCAAAAATAAATAATGAGAGAACATTTGTAAATGTTTGGAGATTGTCTCAAGACCCTCCACTTGTCAAAGTGTTTTATGACTTGCTCTGGCTTCTCGATCCCAACAACTGATACAGAGGTACAGAAAAACTACTTTAATATACAAAGATGTGAAACTTTTAAAATTGTGTTGTGTAATTTCTCACTGACGGAAAAGCAATGAATTCTGTTTCTTTTTATTTATGCAAGGTGCTTCTTTAACAGTTGCTAAAGTGGGTTTGTGTAAATGTGTAATTAATCTGAATACCAGTTGTGTTCCATCTCCTGTGTGCCAGAGCTAAGCCAGTAGCATTGTGGATGACACACCAGTACCATAGGAGGCATAACAGAACAGAGACATCAATAATGCTAATAGTTACACCTGTGCTGGGCTTTTTCTGGTGCAATCTTTCATGTTGTTCTTGTTATGTCAGTGCCATAGAAAATACATCTGTGCAATTAATGCCCCCTCAGTTTAACTTGTGTATTGTTGGTGTATTTCAACAATTTAGAGTTTTTTTTTTTTTTGGCAGTCTTTTTTCCAACATCAATAAAGCAGAGCAGAAAGTTAATGAAATAATAGAAAGCCTTTTGAGTAAAGTTCTTTCCCTTAGAAAAGATCAGAATGAGTACTGCGGGGTGGAACATCACAGATATTTATGCTACATTGTGTCAGTTGAGTGCATCCAAGCTGATACTGAGACTAGCTAAAGGCTAACACCACAAAACATTTGCTGACAAGTTTTGCTGCTTTTTGATTGATTCTTTGATAGAAAATTAGTAGATTAAAACGCTATTCACAATAACCACTCTCCACCAAAGCAATGCACAGTAATCCTGACATGTAAGCGCATTATCAACCACCTGTTTTTCTGTATGATGTTACTTGCTTCAGCCTACTTTAATCTACGTTGTTTGATTAATTCTATTTATAATATTGTTAATTGAATTTAATGATTTTACAGGACCACTATTCAAACAATATGCCCCAAATTTGTTTGAACAGTGTTTTCCCTTCTTATATGAAATCAATATTCAAATGCAATTTGGTTTTACTCAAGGTTTCTGATTATTTGAAATAATAATGTGTGAAAAAGAAAAACTAACTAAGAGGGCCCTTACTATAACAGTCATGTACTTTTTACAACCTTTTAAGTTTTGAAATGAAATTACCAATGGACAATTTCATCTTGAACCCATAAGACATGCCCATCACTAAGCTAAATCCCCAAATCAGCGTTTTGACATCTGTATATCTTTCAGAAATCAAGTCATTATTGTGGAAACAGAGGAGCAATGGATGGACATTAAACATTATTCAGTAATATAGTATTAAACCTCTTCTTTTCTAGTGAACAAAAAAGTTTTTTGGGGTTATTTTCTTTTCTTTTGCGTTTTTACTTCAACCCTTCATGTAAATTAAAGATGAAAAAGTGTCAAAGTCCCAACTTTAGGAGTTCAGAGAAAGAAGTTTTCTGATAATGAAAATCAGCTGACAAATCACAGCAGATTCATGTCCTTGAATATGATAAATATCATTTTACTGTTAGGTACTTTTGTAAATGTCTGACTGGTAGTCAGTTCTGTTTTGTGCCACTGTCCATTGACCCCAAAAATGTATAGTAGAGCACTTTTGATGGATATAATTTTAATTTAATATGCTGATCTCATTGGTTCCCTGGGTAACAAGGAGATAAACTACACAACACACTACAAGAGGCCTAACATCCTCCTGGTATTATCTCTGCATGTTTAGTTTTACACATGTATGTAATTTTTTGTTCAGATTTTTACCAACTGAGTCAACAACTGCTACTTCGACAAGAAAAAACACACTAATTAAGCAAGATCAAGGTTCCTATTTGTGTAACAGTTGAACTACTTAGAGACAAAGTTTCATAAGTGCCTTAGAAAGGACATTTTCTTCTACTGGTGAAAGAGGTGAGAAAACAAAAGGCATCACTGAAAGAGATAACTCCTGCTAGTGAATAGATTGCTTAGGTTGCTGTGCCAACTAAAAACAATGAATTTGCTGTCTAAAGATTATAATGATATTATTCATAAAAATCCAATAAAAAATCTAGTTACTTTCTAAAATCTCCGTCATGTGTACTGTAATACTTAAAAATAACACAAATGGGTTAACTGCCAGGATTCTCTTTCAGTTAATGGTGCAAGGTCAGGTTAATTAAAACATAGTGTTTTAAATTTTCTGGAGACTGGAGACGCCCCACTTTAATGGTTTTTTGTTTGATGCTTTTGTGCAAAAGATGAGAGTATGTCCCTTGATCAAAGTTAGGGAATTTGTTGTACTCACCGTCTACACAAGCTGGCCTCGCCCTGGTGGTGCCGGCAATCTGGCCTCTCCGACAGGCGCAGCGCGCGGTCTGCCGTGCGATTGTCCGCCTCGGAACACTGCTGTCTCTGTTGAGCATCACTATCTCACAGGTCCCCACCACCAACTGGCCTGCCAAACAAGATGAGGAGAATGGGGCCACAACGTCAGCATAATGAGAGTATAATTAACGTTAAAGACGAGCAACTGGTGTTGGGAGGTAAAATCAGCTGTTTGCATAGAACCTAGCTCAGATATGTTTATGTGTTTTATGTACGAAAGAAAGTGATAGAGTAGAGTTTTATAGAGTAAAGTATTATTGCCCCTTGTCATAGTACTCAGTCCAGTGCTATACAATAAACTCTCCCAGAAATTATGGTAATAAACAGCAATATTGCTGTTTTGAAACCTTTTTCAAGTGATATGTTGATGATAATAAAAATGTTTGCCCTCTGATAGACTAATAAACTTTTATTTTTCACAGAACATTCTGCACCGCAACTGCAGACATTTTAGATATCCAAAATAAAACACAACCAAAAAAACTCACACAGCTAAAACCAAAAATATAACGGATTATAAAGTCTCTAATAACTTTGCACATCTAGAAAGATAAATAATAGCCAATTCTAGTCTGCAAAATATCTAATGACTCAGGAATATGCTTTGCTTTAAACACGTCCATAGCTGAACCAGTCTCTGCAGTCTAATCACATTTTGTCAAGGATTTCATTGCATTTATCAATCCAGCTTGTTCATTGTTAGTTTTACACCACATAAAACAATTTCCATGACCTCTAAGGCCTTAAACTCACATAAAATATGCAACGATACTGAGAATAAATATTGTGGACTTAGTAACTTAGGTCAGTTCTTATTGTATTCAATAACAATCATCAACTAGAAAATTTCTGAAGAAATTTAGCCGGGGCTTGCCAAGGCGTGCCCGTCGGTTTGGGCCCGGCGTTGTCACGCTACAAATTAGCATCGATGCTAAAGAACGCTGCAACGTAATCAATAGCATGTGGAGAATCACAAGAACGTTAAGTAAGGTGGACGTGCACCATTCAGTAAGATTTAAAATTTTCTCAAGGCTTTTATTTTGGAAGTTTTGTTAAACTTCATTTGAAAGGGCCAAACTAATCCCATGCGTAATAGTCATTGGGTTAAAATAGTTATATAATGCTCAAAACACAAGTAGTTGATGTAAAAATATTAAAGGCTTTTATTTTGAAATGTTTGTTAAGCTTCATTTCAAAGCGCCAAACTAATCCCATGTTTATCAGTGCTTTGGATAAAAAATTCACATAATGCCCAAAAGAGCAAATACCTGATGTAAAATTGTCAAGGCTTTTAATTTGAAATTTTCAGTATGCTTCATTTCAAAGGGCCAAACTAATACCATGTGTAACAGTGCTTTGGATGAAAAAGTCAAATAAAGCCAAAAAGAGCAATTACATGATGTAAAAATATTCAAGGCTTTTATTTTGAAATTTTCATTAAGCTTAATTTTTATTGCCCCAATAAACCCATGTCTAATAGTCATTGGGTAAATCAGTTATATAATGCTCAAAACACAAGTAGTTGATTTAAAAATATTAAAGGCTTTTATTTTGAAATTTTTGTTAAGCTTCATTTCAAAGGGCCAAACTAATCCCATGTGTAATAGTCATTGGGTTAAATCAGTTATATAATGCTGAAAACGCAAGTAGTTGATGTAAAAATATTAAAGGCTTTTATTTTGGAATTTTTGTTAAACTTCATTTCAAAGGGCCAACCTAATCCCATGAATAACAGTCATTGTATAAAATCAGTTATATAGTGCTCAAAACAGCAATAATCTCATGTAAAAATTCTCAAGGCTTTTATTTTGAAATTTTCAGTATGCTTCATTTCAAAGGGCCAAACTAATACCATGTGTAACAGTGCTTTGGATGAAAAAGTCAAATAAAGCCAAAAAGAGCAATTACGTCATGTAAAAATATTCAAGGCTTTTATTTTGAAATTTTCAGTATGCTTCATTTCAAAGTTCCAAACTAATACCATGTGTAACAGTGCTTTGGATGAAAAAGTCAAAGAAAGCCAAAAAGAGCAATTACGTCATGTAAAAATATTCAAGGCTTTTATTTTGGAATTTTTGTTATATTCAAGGCTTTTATTTTGAAATTATTATTATGCTTAATTTTAAAGTTCCAAACTAATCCCATGTGTAACAGTTACTGAGTTAAATCAGTTATATACAGCCCATAGCAGCAAGTAGTTCTAAAGGCCAGTTCAGTCCTGATCTGTTTCAACTGAGCGTTCCACTATAGATAGAACTACAGTGATGCGTATTTGTAGTCCTAATCACCAGCCAATAGCCTCTTGAGTTCCGTTGCTATGTTAAATAAGTTTCTCACCAAGGTGTGAACTGTTAGTGACAGAGCCTGAGACAGCCTAGAAAATCCTGTCGCATGACTTTGCTCTGAAGCACCGTGACAGAAAACCGTACGATCTAGATAAATTTCGAAAACATTTTACCGGAGCAGACATGCGTATCAATGTGA
Source organism: Xiphophorus hellerii (assembly GCF_003331165.1). Taxonomy (NCBI): domain Eukaryota; kingdom Metazoa; phylum Chordata; class Actinopteri; order Cyprinodontiformes; family Poeciliidae; genus Xiphophorus; species Xiphophorus hellerii. The sequence goes on along the minus strand of NC_045672.1, from coordinate 1,174,534 downwards.
GGACCGATTTTGATACCAATCGTGCGATATTTGTGGGCGTGATGGCGATTTCAAAATTATTTTGGGGTGAAAAAGTTCTCTTGATTTCTCACTCTAATCAGTGAGAGACGCACTCTAATTTTAGGAAAAATGAGAAACTTTGGGTCGCTTAGAGACAAATTGTGGACAAACCGTAATTGGTATCGACGAGCCGTCTTCACTTTCGAAGAGATCACAGACGTATCTACAAAATGAAATTTGAATGGCATTTCTACGTGAATTCGTGACAACACAGAAAATCCTCAAAAATAGGGTATTTCTAGGATTTTTCCCATTGACTTATAATGGGGTTTTTTTCGTAGTTTTTTGCGAATTATGTCGCCATGTTAACCCCGAATCCCACCAAAAGTAATAGCTCCAATGGCGTGAATTTTCTGCACGTTTTGATACCTCATTTGTAGGTGTGCACGCAGCGGTACGAGCCGCATTAACGGTTACGGATGAAAAATAAAGAATTGGGAGAATAGCAATAGGTTCCTGCCATTGCTTTGCATGGCAGGCCCCAATAATGATTGTTATTGAATGCAATAACAATTGCATTCAATAACCCTGCTTTACCCTGCTTTAAAACAACTATTTTATTCAAAGTATTAATGAAGTACTCATCCATTTATCCATTCTGTTCTAATGCCTGGTTTTATTTATGGGTCTTTAAGTAAAGTGGGCAAAACATGTTTTTTGTACTGTGATGGAAAAATTACAATAAGGTCACATCTGCTAGTCATGTTATATGAAATGCTTATGAACTCTCACCAAAAGCACTATTTGGGTTACATGTAGAAGGTTGGAAGTTGTTTTCTACAGCTGCATCAGAACCAGGCTGTCTCTCCCTTTGTTGTTAATTCTTTATCCTTGGTATAAAACTCATGTGTTGTCTCTGCCTGGCAGAGCTTTGCATCCCGACTTCGTTCATTACTGATTGTCCTATGAGCTCTCTGTATTGTGCACAATATATGAATTAACCTGATTGAGTGATTTTACCTGAACAGTGCTTGGAAATAGTATTTTTTCCATGACAATTTGGTGCCGTGACCCGGATCCCTCGACTGGACATCCGAGGACGTCAACGAACAGCGTTTTGGTACCGACCTGGACTAAACTCCCGCCTCAAACAAATTAGGATTTAAGAGAGAAGAGGGCTGTTGGTCGGCTCCACGGCTCCAGCGCTGGGATCAACGAACTCAAAACCACTGTTATCAGGAGGGATACTCACTCAGGCTAACAAATTAATTTTACAAATTCTAAATTATTAAATCTAAAATAGTAAAGGATCCAATAAATCTTTCACCCTGAGGAATAGAGATTGGCGTTATTCTGGGTTAAAGTCCCAGAAAGAAAAAAGAAGAAAATTAAAATAAATAAAAAGAATAAAAACAAGTGATTATTTTTTATCAAAAAAAAGACCAAAAAAAACCAAGCGGTTGGGTTAGAGTCCCTCCAGAGTTGTTTGGGTTACAGTTCCAAAAAAGGAACCACAGGTTTCTAGGTTAAAGTCCTAGCGAAAGTCCTTAATGGTGAATAAGGCAGGTATTTTCTTAAGTTTTGGTTTTCTAAATCAAGGGAACTAAACCTTTGGAGAATCCTAAAGACCTTTATCGGAAATAAAGGTCCCTCTTAAAGGAGTAAGAGGCAGAGCTACCACAAAGCTGATTTGTTGGATTCTGCGAAGACGTTTGCAGTCTAAAGAGGATATCCCACCCAATTCAAGAAGAATGGGTCTACGTGGTTCCAGAACGCAATCTCCTCCTCAGGGTGAATTGTTTGACTATATGATAATGAAATATTGAAAAGAAAAAGCGGGGGAAACAAATAAAGAATAAAAATGCTGAATATAAATCTTTTGTGGCTGAATTACAGGCCTTAATATGTTTTAAAAATTTGTTTTGTTTGTTTTTTTGTGTATTTGAATAAACCAAATTATTTTATTTCTTAAAAGGATCAATCAATCAATTTTATTTATAAGGGACCCTTTCTTACTACAAGCAGCCAAAGAGCTGTACAAACAATTAGCCCTCTGGTTTCTCTGGTGATCATGCCAAAGGTTAAAATAAGATTCATAAATACATATGTATAGAAAACCAAGAAAAACTACAAAACAAGCCCTAATCGATTTCTACTGGCTTCTTCTCTTTCCCTCTGTCTGAGCCTCCCTGCAGTGCATCTGACCTCTGACCTCAACTCCTCAAAACCTGTCCTCCCATGGACCAGATGATGTCCCTCCTACAAAACCAGCTGATGAAAGTGACCGAGATGATCTGGAGAATCAAGAAGGTGAAGAAGACAAAGGAGACCTCTATCGCCTCCAGGCACTGAAGTGTCTGTTGATCCTAATTTTGTTTCTGACACCAGAGAACTGATGGAACATTTACATTCAGGGGACGACTGTCGGTCTCCTGTTCAGACTGAAAACTGTGTGCAACTGAGCTTTAAAACCCTCCGCTGTCCTGAATCAGCGTGGAGAAGGAAAAGATAAACATGCTTCAGAACTGTGAGAGAAGAAGACTGAACTGTTTGATGCTTGTTTCATGGACATTGACTGAGGGACGATCTGGACAACCCAAAGATCCAATGCCAGGACCAGTTGGACTGACAGGAAGCCGGAGGAGAGAGACGGGGAAGGATTTTGCTGCAGCGATGCCGGCAGGAGGAGGGGGAGAGGAGCGAAAAGAGACATTTAAGATAAGTTGTACACACACACAGCTATAACACAAGCACACTGCCACTGCAACGAAGACTGCTTGCTACTAATCCTGTACACATTTAGAATTTATTTTAGCGAGAAAGGATTGACTTCAATAGATTTTCGTGCCCCTGTTATCTCTGAGTCCTGAACAGAAGAACCAATATTAAATGTCCTCTAGGGGTCCATGAGCCATAGATTGAGAAACTGTGAAGGGAAACTGTAATAACTGTAGTTCTGTAACAAAATTATGCCATTGGAATATAACAAATAAGATGTTGGAGAACACTTTAAGCAAAATTATGGTTCCGAAAGAAAAGTTAAAATAAATAAATAATTTAAAAGCTGAACCGTTGCAGACACAGACAGTAAATACAATGTTATCAATGAGAATTACAAAGCGGTCCTATATAAAATACCAGTGTCCCTTGACTCTAAACATTTTAAAGATTTGTTCCTTCCTTTTGAAAATCTATGCTGAGTTACATAAAATAATCCAAAATAAACTAAATGATTATTATTTTTTTTTATTGTTAAGAATTACAGATCCTTGCTACTGCAGTGTTTATAATATTTTGGTATACCATATAATGTTTGGTTGCGTTTAAATTGAACAAGGGAAAGTTCCTATAAAATACAGATGTGATAAATTTGAACTTAGAGGTTAAAAGCTCTTTTGTTGTCCTGGAACTTCTAGTTATGAAAAAATTAGAAAATAAAAATAATTAATGAAGCGCTTCAGCAAAAACTTGATCAATTGGTTGCTATGATCCTAAATTATATTGAGATCTTTTTTGTATGTGTACATAGCTTAAAAATTAAAACAGGATCATGTACATTGGAGTTGAATTCAAACATTAATGTATGTTGTTGAAAGAAAATTTTAACTTTTTGAAGCTTCAGTAAATTTGGTAAATTCAATTTAAGACAATATAGACAAAATGAGGACTTGACTGTAAATGTTTGACTGATGGACTTTTGACTCCAAATTCTGATAGCAACATTTGTTTGTGTCTGTTTTATGTTGGGGTGACTGTTGTTAGTATGTTTTGTGTTACTGAACATTGTTTACTAGACTGATTGATTGAAACATTTAAGTTCTTAAAGAATTATCGCATGAGATGGTTTGAGATCTTAGGTTATTTTCAAGATGGTAATTTGAATGAGGATTTGTATGAGTCTCCTGGTTTTCCTGTTTCTGGCAAAGAAGAGCTGATTGCTGGCAGTAGCACACGTGACAAAACTTTACATGTCCAGTAATATGTGCCCAGTAAATCTTGTAGGGCGAGATTGATGTGCTGATTAAGGATTGATCTTGTCTCAACACCGGTGGGTGTAAAGGTTACGTAACATTCTAATTGGACTCACACAGCTGTGCAATTTGACTTATCTGCTCTAAATTATGTACAGTATATGAATGGAAGCTTCCAAATTCGACTCTTTCACAACCACTTCTTGAAGAAGTGAAAACTTTAGTCTCTCCCTTTTCCGATGTTAAACAGCCTGATGACTTAAGCAGCGTTTTAAATGTTTCATTGGGAACTGATTATGAGTATGAGACGCGATGGTTCCGTGCTCCTTCTGAGAAACTGTCAACATCTGCTTTGTTTTGGAACACACACACAGCGGCTGGCTGTCTCTCTCTCAGCTGAGCGATGCTCTTGACTCTTACCCACACATTCCTTTGGCAAAATTACTATGAAGTGATGTTGGGATATTTCTACATGCATGTAAAAATGAAACTGATTGGATCATTTCACTTGCTGACCCAAATGTAATGTTTTCTGAACGAATGTCAGCATTCAAAAAGTGGTATCATTGTACAGTGCATTGTCTAAAAACCTGTAGAATTGATTCCTTGTCATGTTCCGTGTTTTTCTGTGTGTTTATTTTGAGTTTCCTGTGTCTCTGTGTCTCCGTGTTGTCCTGTCTTCCCCTCGATTACTCCCAGGTGTTTCTCGTTCCCTAATTACCCTCCCGTGTATTTAGTGTCACCTGTGTGTCTGTGTCTTTGTCGGGTCCTCGTCTAATGTGCGTTCTGTCATTCGTGTTGTCCATTCGTGTTAACAGTTGCTACCGGCATCGAGCACCCGAGCCCGAATCAGCCGGCGTTCCTGCCGGCGTTCCTGCCGGCGCACCCGAGTCTGTTCACGCCTCCGCTCCAGAGACTGCTGCAGCCACTGTTCCCATAGTGATGGGGTTTCAGGTGGCCAGCCTGGCACCTGGCCGACAGGCGGCGCAGCTGAGGGCGTTTCCTGCCCCAGTTAGTGGGTTATCTGTTCCCTCGTTGTTGCCCAGTGCTTCTTCCAAGCTCCCTAGTCTCCTCCCTGAATCCTTTAGGGCTCCCTGTGTTCCCTCGTTGTCCCCTAGTGTTCCCTCTGAGTTCCCTAGTGTTTCTTCGTTGTTTCCTAGTCCCTTCTCCGAGTACCCTTGTGCATCTTCCTCATTTCCTAGTGTGTTCAGTGACCCTTTGTCGCCCCCTAGGATTAGTGTTCCAGAGTCTCCGCCCCTTAGTGTTCCAGAGTCTCCGCCCCTTAGTGTTCCAGAGTCTCCGTCTCTTAGTGTTCCTCCCGAGACCGAGACTCTCAGTGTTCCTCCCGAGGCCCCGCCTCTCAGTGCTCCTCCCGGGACTCCTAGTCGTCGTCGCCGCCTCTGGGCGGCCCCCGGGACTCGTCACCGCCAGCGCCGCGGACGGCCGCCGGACCACCTCCGTGGTTCCCGCCTCCTTTGCCTCCCCCCACCCTGTGGGTAGTTTTTGTTTGTTTTTGGACTCTTGGCCCTTCCTGTGCCTCCGCCCACTCCGTTGGGTTGTTTTTTGTTGTTTTGGACTCTGGCCCCCCGTCCAGCGCCCCTCCGCCCACCCTTGTTGTGTTTTTGTTTTTTGGGCGTCTGGTAGCCGCCCTTGAAGGGGGGTTACTGTCATGTTCCGTGTTTTTCTGTGTGTTTATTTTGAGTTTCCTGTGTCTCCGTGTTGTCCTGTCTTCCCCTCGATTACTCCCAGGTGTTTCTCGTTCCCTAATTACCCTCCCGTGTATTTAGTGTCACCTGTGTGTCTGTGTCTTTGTCGGGTCCTCGTCTAATGTGCGTTCTGTCATTCGTGTTGTCCATTCGTGTTAATGGTTGCTACCGGCATCGGGCCCTGGCTTCTGCTCGGCAGTGCTGCCCGTTGATTGGACTGTGTTTCCTTTATTAAAATCAATTATTCATCTTACCTGGGTTTGTTGTTTGCCTCGCCACCTCACACCGCAATTCATGATATTCCTACCACAGATCCAAATTTTGAAGCATATTTTTTATCTCAAACAGATCTGTCTCCATTACCAAAAGCGCTATCTAAAGTTTCTGATGATTTTAGGCTAAAAAAAAAAAAAGAAGAAAGAAATATGATGTAGGTCTAATTAAATAAATAATTAAGCTAATTAAATTGGTTTGCTTTTGGATTTGAAGGAAAATTATGGACTTTTACCCATTTGTGTCAAGTATTTTGTAACAGCACCACTATCTATAATGCTTTAACTGACCCTGATTTTGTGCTGTTTGTTTATGGCTCTGCATCATGTGATCCTGTTACTGTTTTTATTATGTTACTTATTGCCAACTCTGTGACTAAATTACTTTTTTTAACTATTTGAGGATGGACTTCATTGAACTGTCCTCTGCTAAGGGAAAGACATTTTTGCTTTTTATTGTTGGCATGTTTAGCAAATAGGTGGAAGCTCTCAGGGACAGAGCCTTCCTTCCACTTCTATCTGTGATGATACAATGTTATCTTACTGTCAAAACCTGTCAAATACTCTTTCTCAAGTTTTCAGACGGTGAAACATGCATTGCCACCTCCTGTCGAGATGCAACTCCATACCATCGAGCCAGGTGATTGGGTGGTGGTGAAAGACTTCCGGAGGACGCATTGGAACTCCAAACGCTGGCGGGGACCATTTCCAGAGCTGCTCGTCACACATACGGCTGTTAAGGTCGTGGAGAGGGCGACGTGGATGCACGCCAACCACTATAAGAGGGTCGAAACAACGTCCATGCTGGTGTCCAACAGTCGACAGAATATCAGACCAAGGAGGACGATGCTCAACTTTCTGGATGAGGACAACTTACTTTACTGCTGCTGGTGTTAAGTGCTAGTAACCTCTGACACCGCAGACAGACACGTTTAATTTCCTGGATTACTGAAATACCTTCATTACAACTGGTGTTAAGTGCTAGTAACCTCTGACACCCAACCTTCAGGAAGAGGAAAGAGACGAAACAAAGGAATACGGAAAAGACAAACATAACAATGAACATTGGTTGCTTTTGTACGTCAAAAGGGCTCCCCAACCAAAGAACTATTGCTGGTCCACTGGCGAGTGGTCGAAGTGGGGAGTGAAGATTGAAATAAATATTTTTTTAAAAAGTTCCTGAGAGAGAAAGAAGAAAAAACAAGGACGTTCATTATGGCAGCGATCACGTCTTCATCTTGTTTCAATTACAGATATTTGTGTTGGTTATTTCTGATTTTTTGTTGTTTGTTTGTGTCACTCAAGTGGTGGGGTTTCTTTCCCTCTGCTACGGTAGAAACGTTTCCGCTACATGAACTGCGAGATATTAATTGGCTGTCTACTGTTGACTTAAACCTTAAACACTCCAGTGCTTACACCTTGAATTTGTGGTACCGCTATGCTAAGTATATTGCTCAAAAGAGGTCAAATTGCTATGTTTGTTCACACATGCCTTTAGCTGCCAACGCACCAATGGTGATTCCGCAGCCTTATCCAAACGTCTCTGACTTGTTCCCAGCGGTTTTGAATTCTCCTCCAATTCCATCTCTTAAGGGTTCCAGAAGCTTCACAAAGGTGTTTCAGGTCACCAACGCCTCCTTTGAGGAACCTTTCATTGGCTCTGTTCACATTCCTCCTAAGGTAAAATTTTACTGTTTTTCTAACTTCAAGGTTGAACTCATAGGTCACACTCCTACATTTATGGGCAATATACCCCGTTTATATTGCAAATCTGTGCATGTTCCTTGCACTCTGTATGCTAACAATGCTTCTCTTAATTACTCTCAGGCTCTTCCAGGAACTATCTGTTCCCCTTATTACCAGGCTCCAGGTGTACTTGGCACTTTGCCCCGAATTGATATGTTCTGGCTCTGTGGATATTCCCTATACCTGGCTCTCCCAGCATATTGGACCTGTAGGTGGGCCCCAGTTATAGCAACACATTCCTATGTTGTTGGCGGTGTAGAAATTCATGAGCAACACCGACGGGTCCGCAGACCACCCACAGCCCGGTATGACCCAATTTGGGGTTTGAATGTCCCAGAAGATCACAAATTGTGGAGTAAGGGTGAGAAGGTTGCCCTATCCTTCTTTCCATCCTTAGGTGTTGGTAAACGTATGCTTCATGTGGAAACTTTGAATTACAGGTTTGAGTCATTTGTTAATGATGTATTTGTCGGGATCTGTTCCTTATCTGTGTTTATTTTGAGTTTCTGTCTCTCTGAGTCTCCGTATTGTCCTGTCTCCCCTTGATTGTTTCCAGGTGTTTCTTGTCTCTTTGATTACCCTCTGTGTATTTAACCCCACCTGTGTTCTTTGTTCCTTGTCGGGTCCTCGTCGTGTTTGTCCAGTACCGGTTGTCACTGTTTGTGAGCTCCTGCATCCGCTCCTGTGTGCTGTCTGGACTTTGTGTTTTGGATTCCCTGGATTATTGTTTTCATTATTAAACCTTCTTATTCATCTTAGCCTGGGTCTGCTGCCTCTGCCTCACCACCCAAATCATGACAGTATTGGTTGGTCTTGGAGCGGCTAAAGTTGAATTAACTGCGTTAAGGCTAATGACTCTTCAAAATAGGATGGTGCTAGATCAACTAACAGCTTCTACAGGGGGGGTTTGTGTGATGGTAGGTGCTTCTTGTTGTACTTTTATCCCAGCTAATGATGAAGATGGTGGTGCTATTGCTCATGCAGTGTCAAACCTAATGGCTCTGAAGAATGCTCTTAATAATGACCATGCTGCTCCATCCGATTGGTTCTCGTGGCTTTCGGTTAACGGTTGGAGACAACTCCTATTAAAACTCCTCACACCGGTGTTTTATTGTATTGGGGATACTGTTAATCTCGTCTTGTTGTATGATTCCCCTACTTAAAATGTTAGTAGAAAGTTTCATTAATGTTCATCTCTTGATGTACACTTTACTTGCACAAAAAGACGTTCTGTGACCCTACTTATCTAAGTGATGACTCTGATGACTTGGATTTTTTGTTTTTGTTTTTTGTCTTTAAGTGATGTTAATCATTGATATTTTCAGGCTAGTATCCTAGCTTAGCTTTGCTATACTGCTTTGCAATTCACAGAAATGTCGATGTTTCACAAAAACAAATGCCTGTCCTTTCTGCATGTTCTACATATGCATTTATGATTTGATTTAACATTTTGTTTCATCTGGAAATATGTTACTTCTTTTCACTTATTTTCATTATTATGGATGAAAAGTTATGATGTTGGTTTAGATTGATTTATGCAATTAGATATAAGTTTTCAATTAAGCTTGGGGTTTTTTTACCCCAAGCTTAATTTTTGTTTGTTTTTCTTTTTAAATGTTTTTTTATTGTTAATTTTTTTCTCCTCCTTAATTAGCTTTTGTGTTAGATTTATTTTTTTTTTTTAATGGTTTCTTGGTTTTTTTTATGTCTTCAATCGTTGGTATGATACCTCCACAATTTTCCTGGACAGAACATATAGAGGACCGCCTCCCTGGCAAGGAGGGGTTGCAAGGTAACTTTTCCTACCAAACACAGTGATATTATTGCAGGGTAGACTAGGGGACTGCCGGTAGGTTTTTCGTATCTTGCGTATATGTTTCTTTTGTTATGCCTTCCAGGATAGTGTTGTGTTATGTCTTATGACTGAGGAGGGAAATGTGTGTATTAAATATTATCATATTTATTTACAATCAAAAGGGCGGAAATGTGATGGAGAAATTACAATAAGGTCACATCTGCTAGTCATGTTATATGAAATACTTATGAACTCTCACCAAAAGAACTATTTGAGTTACATGTTGGAAGTTGTTTTCTACAGCTGCATCAGAACCAGACTGTCTCGCCCTTTGTTGTTAATTCTTTATCTTTGGTATAAAACTCATGTGTTGCCTCTGCCTGGCAGAGCTTTGAATCCCAACTTCGTTCATTACAGATTGTCCTATAAGCTCTCTGTATTGTGCACAATATATGAATAAACCTGATTGAGTGATTTTACCTGAACAGTGCTTGGAAATAGTATTTTTTCCACGACAGTACAGTACTCAAAGAATTTATAATTTTTCCTGCTCTATTGAATATTTGTTAATTGATGACATTAAAGTTTGTGGCAGTAATGTCAAACCATGACAAATTTATCTTGCATAAACATTTCCAAGAAAAATTCAGTGCACCAGAATATTTGTGCAGGAAGTCTAAAGGCTCAATTGATAAAAGCACAGTATAAACAGAACACTTTTGGGAATTTTTCATCAAAATTAGCTTAGATATCACCATGAAACTCAGTGTGCCTCATTCATTAAGCATCTTTTAAAAATAGCCTACATTTGGAAGTTAATTAGTCTGAACACTGAAAGTAGCCACAGATTACCACAGCACAGCATAGTCTTAGAGAAAGGTTTATGAGGAGGCTTAACGGGAAAATGAAAGGAAAATCAAAACAGCACCTCCTCTTGTTAAAAACTGTAACCTCACACATCATTTGAAACAAACCTTCCTGTGTTCAGAATCTCAATTTTATGCGGGCCCTGAGGGCAGCACCAGACTATAATTTAAAATATTGAAAGTTCACTGGTTGGATTTTTTATTTGACTATTGAAATGAGTTGAGGAAACACGTACCACAGCCAGGAGTAAAATGTGACTTGGATGACAAAGAGGAGACTGCTGGGCTCTGTGCTTCAATGACAGACCAATTTTCAAGCTGAGTTGAGATCTACTGAGACTGCAAATGAACAGAACCTCTCAGATTGACGATTCACCCAGACAACGTTGCCTTTTGAGAGTTACTATTATAATTTCTGTCCAAGTACCCAGAAAAACTGTAAAGTTTTGACACCGTTATGAACTAATAAAGTAGCTAATTGGCCACCAAAAATGTTATTTCACATTTTCTTCCTACTAATTAGTGAAACTTTGGGCAGGACATTTCCTGCCACAAATTCGTGCACCTTATTTTCTCTTTTGAGGAAAAATGCTCTTTATCTTCTCATCTTTTTTACATAATGTGGTAATTAACAAAACTTTTTGGAAAATGAGCATCATTTCACAAATGAAAAAGGCCTGATGATTGCCAAACAAAGAAAAATTGAGAAATAATTAATAGAACCCATGTGACAACATCCATCCATGCACCATTTTCTTACACCCTTATCCCATTGGGATCAGTAGGGGTGCTGGTGCCTATCTCCAGCTGTCAACGGGCGAGAGGCAGGGTACCTGGACAGGTCGCCAGTCCACTGCAGGTCTGATGACATGAAGGAGGCAAAAATCTCAAAGAGCAACACATTACACTATGAAGAAGAAGCAGTCGGCAAAGGGATTCACCGTTGTGACAAATATTATCTATAAATAAACATGGAAAAGTGATACGTTTTACAGGGGTACAGATGTTACTCCAAGCTCTGTTCAGTGTGCTGTAATCAAACTAATTCATTTGCCTAGAAAGTTTAGATGGTTTGTGTAAATCAACCAAACTCTGATGCAGACCAAACAGCTAACTGTGGTCCCCTAAAAACCCTCACTTCAATCAAAACTTCAGTTTAGTTAAAGTGAACTCTGGTGTGGTTCCAATGCATATGTGAATATCAAGGCAACCGGAGACCTCTCCAAAAGCAGGAAGTGGACTACATCGCAGAATATTCTGGGTAAATGCAACCAAAGCAAACATGCTAGCCTAGCACTAACAGGAGAAGTGGATAGTGGTCTTTTATCAAAGACATAAGAGAAATTCTACAACCACTAAAATCTGATGCTATTCCATTTTTGTTTACATTTTGTTAAGAAAGAAGATGCACTCAGTGTCTTCTTCTAATCTTTTCATGTCATTCATGGTGCAGCGCCCCCACAGTTGAGGAGGAGAACGTGTTTTTCAAAGAGTGTAACTTGTATGACTCAGTGCAGTGTGAGAACGAACTAGATAACACTGGACAAAATCAGCAGAAAGAACACATTAGATCAGATCTAGACCTTAAGAACTATATGAACTATAACAGTGATCATGGTTTAGAAATCAAGCAGAAAAAAAAGTGACCTAGTTAAAGTCCAAAATCGCAGTTGAGGAAAGATGTTGAACATGTGTATCATGCTCAAAACCCCTCCATGTTTATTTCTGTTTCCATATGGTCTGGTTAGTTTACAGGATTTTTCTCTTATTAAATCATCATTATTATTAGTAAAAAATCTAAAAGTATGTAGGTGTGACAAAAATGAACAGAAGGAAGCTATCATAAGGTAAATACTGCATAATGAAGCCTAGGCGTAAATTCAATCTGGAAGACTCTTTAGCCCCACCTGCATCATCCAACCGCCGCTTCCTGCTCATTACCGCTGATTAACCAACGCTGGTCCAAATCCAAGTCACGCCCAATCTCCGACCGAGTTCCAGCTGAAAAGGACCACCATCCACTGTGTCTCTCGCTTTCCAGCAGAGCTCAACCCACCTCTACTCGCTCGGCCATCCGGCCGCATCCCTCATCGCCTCCACCACCAGTGTCGGGTCCCGGGGGGATGATGTTCCGTTCAGCGTCAGGGATGTTCATTGCAAAGTTTGCGATAATAGATGTCCTCAGCCGGGGCCCGAGCGCCAAAGATTTACCTCATTGTTTCCCTTTCTCTGTCTGAGTCTCTCCAGATTGAAATGGCCTTACGGTTTTTAAATATGAATCATGCTCATAATTGTGTTTAAATGACACAATTATTTACACACAGTATTCTTTCCATAAGAATACTTTGTGAATTTCCAGCAGCTCAAACACACAGCCGGAATATTCTCAAGGTGAAGCGATGGGATTTTCTGCAAAGAGCTTCACAGAAAAACTCGGACGATTCGCAGCGTTAAAAAACCAAAAACCTTCCAAGAAACAAAAGAGGAGTTCTTAGTGTTTACATTTATGAAACCCTGTGCAGGAGTTTCCTGCAACACTTTATGTGGTGGCGATTATATTTCAGCAGATTATTTGGAAACCCGAGGGATTGCATTTAATTGTCTTTTCTTTTTTTTTAAGTATAATTCAGCCTTTCCTGGTGTGTTCAGTAAACCTATTAGATGTTAATAATGTTTCACTTTTCAGATACACAAACTTTAATCACAATAAACTGCTAGAGGCCGTCAGCTGCTTTGAAGAACAAATGGTACGGCACAGGTGATTCATTTGTCATTTTCAATCAGCTACTTGTTGAAATCTTGTAATAGGAGGGAGATAGCCACTTAACAATCAGACGAGCTGCATTTAAACATTAGAAATATGAGGCAAGACGAACAAGTCCAATCTAAAACTAACTTTTTTTCAGACGCAAATGTCCATAGAAAGAACAGGCAAAGAATATTTCTGTGGTTCTTTTCAGGTGGAACTGGAAAACTGAGGTAAAACCACTGCAGACTTGCTTCACCTTTGTAATGAGCTGGAAAAAGGAGAGCAAGTTTCTTCTTTCCCTCTTTTATATTGTACAGAAAAATGCCTGAGAGGGCAATTCAGGTTGATAGTGAAATGAAATGAAATGAGCTCGGTGAAGGCAGAGCAGAGAAGAATCTGTGGCAGCAGTTCATGTCAGGTCAGTCCTCAGCAATCACCAAGCACTGGCCCTCGGTTCTGCTGCCTCAGCTCAGTCCAAAACGCTCTCAGAGGTTCATTAAGTGAGTATGAAATGAGCACACTAATGGCAAAGGTTGAATGGGTTGTTGATCAACAAGAGTGACTCATAAAATGACCCAACAGTTGTGAGCATCCAGGTTCCCACACTGACCTCCTTTAAGAGCAAAATCTGAAAAGATGAATCTGTGATATCTGCAGTCGAAGAATCGAGATGTTTAACTATCTCATTACAAAAAAAGACATGAGTCAAAAAACAGTTTTTTTGTTATCCAAAAGTGTTCTAAAGGGAAATTTTGAGAAAAACTAGTGCTTTGTGTGCAACAGTCCATACATTCATATTCAGTTAGAAGCGATTCATAAAAACTAGCGCAGCAGTCATTTCCCACTCTGCAGGTTTTGCATTGGGCATCTTCACTTTTAAAATATTTTATTCACATTTGTTCTGATTTGCAGTAAAAGTGAGAGTCTGTTCTCTGGATCAAAGCAGAAGTAATGCTTCCTCGTTATTACAGTCTGTCGGTTTTACCTTCAAATTGGCAGAGAATTCACTGTACTGTGAAAGCGGTAAATCAAAGCATTTCTGCTCTTACTGTTTGCTTTTCTATTAACTAAAATATAAAAGGAAGTACACTTCCCTAAATTTCAGAAAGAAGGAAGCTACTGTAGCTCTGTTTTTCTGTTTCCTTTGGTTTTTCCCTCATAGAAGTTTGTGATCAAAATCTTGCTTATTTGCAAAATTTTTAAGTATAACAGTGAGTGGCAGTTTTTTAATTCTGGTTTTATGTGCTTTAATAAAACTCAAAAATGTCCTTGTTCTTTATATTACAACTAGAGTATTAAAGTCATCCCAACATGGCCCCTTGAACAACCCCTTATTTTTATCAGCAGCTCTGAGCAGCATCTCCTCTAACGAGTCCAGAAGCTAAGCCAAGGCTTTAAGCCCCTGAGGTGGTACACCGGGGTCGCTACATTATCTTATCTGCTGAATTATAATCAGAGCCGTCCTTGATTTTAGTGCAGGTAATCCATTTATTTTCCTGATTCTCGGCAATAATCATCATATATCCTTTTACAACGATTCATTCCTCCAACATGTTGACAGCAGTACAGCGTTCAGCATTCATTGTTTTCAGCGTTTAACGTTAGCAGTCAAAAACTGTTTCCCCCTTCTGGGTGGAACGCACCTGTCATCACCAACAAAGGTTCCTACCAAAATAGACCAATGAGCAATCACATGACCCAAAATCTTTCAGCAATACAGTTATTCATAATCTGCTCCTACAATGACCTCAGCAGTTCCACAAGATGTTTGCTACTTGCTGCTGGCTAGTCTGAAGGAGCTGAGTGGGAGGAGCTGCTCTGTGAGGCAGAAGCTAAAAAACTGCAACTCTTGCGCCTTCGGTCCAACCAGGCATTTTGTTCATCTGAATGGTTGCCATGGAGATTAAAGGATTTCTCAAATATCCATGAAAGAATCAAAGCAACACTCTAAGTTTGAGTTTGATCAGGGAATAACATTATAACTTGACATAAAGCTTAAAAAAATCAATTTTACATAAAACTGCCCCAGTAAGCTGATTATGCGACAATTCAGACACACCTTGGAAAAACGTCAGGCCCGTTTGGATAACCAATGTTTTAAAGAAATCCTCCTTAATCTACTCATATCCAACAGTCAGAAAATGTGTTTGTTAGACTCCAATAAATGTTATTTTGATATTTATAAGAGTGAACTAACAGAAAAAAGGTGGCAATGGATGGACACCACTGCCTTGCTATGCTTTGTGTTTTTATTCAGCAAGGTTACAGTTACATCAAAATGCCAAACACATGAGGGATAACATGAGCAAATTAGACTATTTCTCCAAAACCTCATTTCAGATGTGGGTGGAAATTCAATCTACATGAGAGATTAATTCATTTATTTATTTTTCATGAATAAACACCATAAACATGATCTATTCAGGGTTTACAATGCAAGGCTGCAGCTGTAATCATTTTCTCTAACAGACAAGTAATTTGCAGTTTGCAGCCTTTACCAGGCGCTGGCATTTTAGCAGTGCAAATCTAAAATATGTTTTACTCATAGCACCAAAACAAAACAAATGCCACCCATTTCAGTTTTGATTATTCGACTAGGAAAAGGTACAGGTTAATGATTTGTCTATTAAACAGGAACTGATAAAAGGAATGTCTTGGGTTTGAGTTGCATTGTCATTCTTTAGACTGTCAATCTTCTGGGAACAGCAGAATCCATTTTTTGTAATGTTTTGTTTTTCTGTGTTAAAATGCTCACTTAGCGGTCTCTCAGACATTTATCTTGTTTGCACTTCAGAAACTTAGTAATCATTAAGTAAACATTGTTGTGCATATTTGTCATCCACAGAGGAACTCGTATATTCTTGGTAATTCCCTTTTATCTTTTCACAGATCAGACTTTTTCTCTCTTTCACATTACAATCCTGTCACCAAATGTTTGCTCACAGGCCAACCTGCATCTTAATTAATGGATTAGTAGATGGATTGCAGTTCTCAGTGGTAGGTTTTTACATAAAATCACAGCCTAAGGCAATCTTTACAGTGATAAAACACAACCATGAAAAAAACTGCTATATGGATAGGCCTGTTACGAAAACAAATTTTGCTGGGCAATAAATTTTTCCAGAAGATATCGCGATAAACAATAATATTGTTATTTTGAGGCATTTTAAGGTAGTATAATGGTAATGGGATAATAATAATGCAAAAACACATTCTCAAGCATCAATAAACTTTAAATTGTAATGAACATATAGCACTGGGACTGGAAGACATTTTCAATATCCAAAATCAATAAACAGAGCAACAGAAACAACAAATAAAACTAGAAAATTCCTGAAGAAATTTAACCGGGGCCTGCCAAAGTGTGCCCGTCGGTTTGGACCCAGCGTTCTGATGCTAGAAATTAGCATCGATGCTAAAGAAAGCTGCAACGTAATCAATAGCATGTGGAGATTGACAAGAATGTTTACTAACATGGACTTGCACCATTCAGTAGGATAAAGTAAGTTTATCAGCTAAAATTAGCAAAAATGCTAATGTTAGCGTGATTGCTGTCCCTAGCATGTGGGACATCACTAGGATGTTTTCTATAATGGTATTACTCCATTCAGTATACTAAACATGGCTAATAAGTCAAATAAATAGCTAATAGCTTATATAAGCTAAAATGCTAATGCTAATGAACTGCCTTGCGCAGCAAGGCAGTTCCCTGACCTGAGAGAAAAAGATAATGCAGAATAATATTATTGCACCGCCTGCGGCGGTGCACTAACCTCAGGGGCATGTTGAGGCTTTTATTTTGAAATTTTTGTTAAGATTAATTTCAAAGGTCCAAACTAATCCCATGTCTAATAGTCATTGGGTTAAATCAGTTATTTATTGCTCAAAAGAGCAATTACCTAATGTAAGATTTCTCAAGGCTTTTATTTTGAAATTTTTGTTAAGCTTCATTTCAAAGTGCCAAACTAATCCCATGTGTAACAATTGCTGGGTTAAATCAGTTATATAATGCTCAAAAGAGCAATTATCTGATGTAAAAATTGTCAAGGCTTTTATTTTGAAATTTTTGTTAAGCTTAATTTTAAATTGCCACACTAATCCCATGTGTAACAGTGCTTTGGATAAAAAAGTCACATAAAGCCAAAAAGAGCAATTATCTGATGTAAAAATATTCAAGGCTTTTATTTTGAAATTTTCAGTATGCTTCATTTCAAAGAGCTAAACTAATACCATGTGTAACAGTGCTTTGGATGAAAAAGTCAAATAAAGCCAAAAAGAGCAACTACATGATGTAAAAATATTCAAGGCTTTTATTTTGAAATTTTCAGTAAGCTTCATTGGGGCCTGCCCATAGCAATGCATAGGGAGAGAATAATAGGTGCCTCCATGCATTGCATGGCAGGCACCTATTATTCTACACCCAATAGAATGTCTCTTTATATCTTTATATCTTTATTTTTCTTCCATCACCGTTAATGCGGCTCGTACCGCTGCGTGCACCCCCACAAAAGTGGTATCAAAACGTGCGGCTCGATGCCGAGAAGGGAGCTATTATTTTTATAAGGAATCGGACTTACGATGGCGACGTAAAAAGCGTCAAACGAGCCAAATTTCCAACTGCCGAAACGCAGAGCCTAACTGACACCAACTGCCGCTTTTTTAGAGTGAGAAATGAAGAGAATTTTTGACCCCAAAATGATTTTGAAATCGCCCTCACGCCCACAAATATCATCCAATTGGTATCAAACTCGGTCATGACATCGATACGCATGCCTGCTCCGGTAAAATGTTTTCGAAATTTCTCTAGGGCTTACGGTTTTCTGTCAAGGTGCTTCAGAGTGAAATCATGCGCCAGGATAACTGACGCTCTCCCAGATTCACTTCCATGTATTTCTGAAAAATTTCTGAGCTCTGCATACACCATTTTTCTCTCATCACTGCAATTACTGTGAGTGAGCTACAAATATGAATCGCGGTACTATGGGAGAAGACAAATAGCCCTTTCATATGCTTCAAACGGTTTTACAATACGTCTCTCAGTTCCTGAACGGCAAGGAGTTGTTCAGGCTGCTTTTTCCATATAAACCAATGGGGTGTCTCACAAAGATAGAATTTTTTTTCCACCTTTCTCTCTCACACACACATGACAGTTAGCAGAGGATTGATAACCATAGCAATGGAACACAGGAGGGGATTGGCTGCTGGTTAGGACTACAAATACGCATCACTGTAGTTCTAATCAATACTCAGTTAAAACAGAGGGCTGAGCTGCCATTTAGAACTATTGGCTGTTTTGGCCAGTAAATAACGGATTTAACCCAAACACTGTTAGACATTTTAATTAGTGTGGTCATTTAATATGAAGCTTATGTTTTTTTTTCAAAATAAAAGCCTCAATATCCCCCTCAGGTTAATGCACTGCCGTAGGCGGTGCAATAATATTAGCATGCATTATATTTTTCTCTCAGGTTAGGGAACTGCCTTGCGTAGCAAGGCAGTTCATTAGCATTAGCCTTTTACCTTAAATAAGCTATTAGCTATTTTCTTACTTATTAGCCATGTTTAATATACTGAGTGGACTAAGTCAATTACAGACAACATTCTAATGATATGCCACTGCTTCAAACAGTTACAATTCTGTCTCTCCCTCTCTGTCTCACTCACATGACAGCTGAACTGCTCTTTAGAACTACAATGACTGAAGGTTAGAACTACAACATGGCGGACACTCAGTGCCTACAAAAGAGGTCTGAGCTGAATGTCAGAACTACAACATGGTGGAACTGTCAGTTACTACAGAGGAGGACTGAGCTGGCCTTTAGAACTACTTGTGTTTTGGGCTTTTTATAACTGATTTTACCCAACCATTGTTACACATGGGATTAGTGTGGCAATTTAAAATGAAGCTTATGGAAAATTTCAAAATAAAAGCCTTGAATATTTTTACATCATGTAGTTGCTCTTTTTGGCTTTATTTGACTTTTTCATCCAAAGCACTGTTACACATGATATTAGTTTAGCTCTTTGAAATGAAGCATGCTGAAAATTTCAAAATAAAAGCCTTGAATATTTTTACATCAGATAATTGCTCTTTTTGGCTTTATGTGACTTTTTTATCCAAAGCACTGTTACACATGGGATTAGTGGGGCAATTTAAAATTAAGCTTAATGAAAATTTCACAATAAAAGTCTTGACAATTTTTACATCAGGTATTTGCTCTTTTGAGCTTTATATAACTGATTTAACCAAATGACTATTACACATGGGATTAGTTTGGCCTTTTGAAATGAAGCATACAGAAAATTTCAAAATAAAAGCCTTTAATATTTTTACATCAACTACTTGTGTTTTGAGCATTATATAACTGATTTAACCCAATGGCTATTACACATGGGATTAGTTTGGCCCTTTGAAATGAAGTTTCACAAAAATTCCAAAATAAAAGCCTTGACAATTTTTACATGACATTATTGCTGTTTTGAGCATTATATAACTGATTTAACCCAATGACTATTATACATGGGATTAGTTTGGCCCTTTGAAATTAAGCTTAACAAAAATTTCAAAATAAAAGCTTTGACAATTTTTACATAATTTTAATTGCTCTTTTTGGCTTTATGTGACTGGTTTATCCAAAGCACTGTTACACAATGGAATAGTGTGGGCATTTAATATGAAGCTTACTGCAAATTTCAAAATAAAAGCCTCAATATGCCCCTCAGGTTAGTGCACCACCGTAGGCGGTGCAATAATATTATTCTGCATTATCTGTTTCTCTCAGGTTAGGGAACTGCCTTGCACAGCAAGGCAGTTCATTAGCATTAGCATTTAAGCTTTAATAAGCTATTAGCTATTTATTTTACTTTTTAGACATGTTTAGTATATTGAATGGAGTAAGTCCATTATAGAAAACATCCTAATGATGTCCCACATGCTACTGACAGCAATGACGCTAACATTAGCATTTTTGCTAATTTTAGCTGCTAAACTTACTTTATCATAATGAATGGTGCACATCCAGCTTACTTAACATTCTTGTGATTCTCCACATGCTATTGATTAAATTGTAGCTTTCTCTAGCATTGATGCTAATTTCTAGCATCAGAACGCTGGGTCCAAACCGACGGGCACACTTTGGCAGGCCCCGGTTAAATTTCTTCAGGAATTTTCTAGTTTTAAATTGCCACACTAATCCCATGTGTAACAATGGTTGGGTAAAATCAGTTATATAATGCCCAAAACACAAGTAGTTCTAAAGGCCAGCTCAGTCCTCCTCTGTAGTAACTGACAGTTCCACCATGTTGTAGTTCTAACCTTCAGTCATTGTAGTTCTAAAGAGCAGTTCAGAGAGGCAGACTAAATTCTATGTCTATTTTGAGTCTAACTGACACTGTTTTGTGTCAGTTAGACTTTTGTTTTGAGTTAAATTTGGCTCGTTTTTTGTTAATTATGTCGCCACAGTTACTCGAAATGCCAACAAAAGTAATAGCTCCCCTCACGGGATTGAGCCTCACGTTTTGATATATATATTGTGAGGGGGCATGCAGCGGTACGAGCCGCATTAACGGTAGTAGGAAGCGGCAGTTATTTTGAGGTGTAGAACAATAGGTGCCTGCCATGCAATGCATAGGGATTACATCCCTATGCATTGCTATGGGCAGGCCCCAATAAAGAGACATTCTATTGGGTGTAGAATAATAGGTGCCTGCCATGCAATGCATGGAGGCAGTACTGACTTGCTTCGCAAGTCAGTACTGCTCTCCTTATGCATTGCTATGGGCAGGCCCCAACTAGAAAATTCCTGAAGAAATTTAACCGGGGCCTGCCAAAGTGTGCCCGTCGGTTTGGACCCAGCGTTCTGATGCTACAAATTAGCATCAATGCTAAAGAAAGCTGCAATCATATGAATACAATGACAAGAATGTTTACTAACATTGACTTGCACCATTCAGTATGATAAAGTAAGTGTATCAGCTAAAATTAGCAAAAATGCTAATGTTAGCGTGATTGCTGTCAGTAGCATGTGGGACATCACTGGGATGTTTTCTATAATGGTATTACTCCATTCAGTAGACTAAACATGGCTAATAAGTCAAATAAATAGCTAGTAGCTTATATAAGCTAAAATGCTAATGCTAATGAACTGCCTTGCTGCGCAAGGCAGTTCCCTGACCTGAGAGAAAAAGATAATGCAGAATAATATTATTGCACCGCCTGCGGCGGTGCACTAACCTCAGGGGCATGTTGAGGCTTTTATTTTGAAATTTTTGTTAAGCTTAATTTCAAAGGTCCAAATTAATCCCATGTCTAATAGTCATTGGGTTAAATCAGTTATTTATTGCTCAAAAGAGCAATTACCTAATGTAAGATTTCTCAAGGCTTTTATTTTGAAATTTTTGTTAAGCTTCATTTCAAAGTGCCAAACTAATCCCATGTGTAACAATTGCTGGGTTAAATCAGTTATATAATGCTCAAAAGAGCAATTATCTGATGTAAAAATTGTCAAGGCTTTTATTTTGAAATTTTTGTTAAGCTTAATTTTAAATTGCCACACTAATCCCATGTGTAACAGTGCTTTGGATAAAAAAGTCACATAAAGCCAAAAAGAGCAATTATCTGATGTAAAAATATTCAAGGCTTTTATTTTGAAATTTGCAGGATGCTTCATTTCAAAGAGCTAAACTAATATCATGTGTAACAGTGCTTTGGATGAAAAAGTCAAATAAAGCCAAAAAGAGCAACTACATGATGTAAAAATATTCAAGGCTTTTATTTTGAAATTTTCAGTAAGCTTCATTTTAAATTGCCACACTAATCCCATGTGTAACAATGGTTGGGTAAAATCAGTTATATAATGCCCAAAACACAAGTAGTTCTAAAGGCCAGCTCAGTCCTCCTCTGTAGTAACTGACAGTTCCACCATGTTGTAGTTCTGACATTCAGCTCAGACCTCTTTTGTAGGCACTCAGTGTCCGCCATGTTGTAGTTCTAACCTTCAGTCATTGTAGTTCTAAAGAGCAGTTCAGAGAGGCAGACTAAATTCTATGTCTATTTTGAGTCTAACTGACACTGTTTTGTGTCAGTTAGACTTTTGTTTTGAGTTAAATTTGGCTCGTTTTTTGTTAATTATGTCGCCACAGTTACTCAAAATGCCAACAAAAGTAATAGCTCCCCTCACGGGATTGAGCCTCACGTTTTGATATATATATTGTGAGGGGGCATGCAGCGGTACGAGCCGCATTAACGGTAGTAGGAAGCGGCAGTTATTTTGAGGTGTAGAACAATAGGTGCCTGCCATGCAATGCATAGGGATTACATCCCTATGCATTGCTATGGGCAGGCCCCAATAAAGAGACATTCTATTGGGTGTAGAATAATAGGTGCCTGCCATGCAATGCATGGAGGCAGTACTGACTTGCTTCGCAAGTCAGTACTGCTCTCCTTATGCATTGCTATGGGCAGGCCCCAATGAATTACGAAGTCTCAGTAAACAAAATTACTCATACACACACACACACAAAATATTGAAATTGCATATACGTATGCATTACGTATATATTAAAATGTTACACACATACAATTTTTCTCACACACACACAAAATACTAAAATTGAGCATATACACTACTAAAATATCACAAACGCATACTATTTTTTTTCTCACACACATACATAAAAGACTAAGATTGCATATATAAACTAGTAAAAAATTGCAAGCGCATGCATTTTTTCTCTCTCTCGCACACACACGGCTAAAATTGCACATATACACTACTAAATTATCACACACATACACACAAAGCATAAAGACATTATATTCTGAACTAGAAAATTTCGGAAGAAATTTAGCCGGGGCCTGCCAAGGCGCGCCCGTCGGGTTTGGGCCAGGCGTCGTCACGCCACAAATTGGCGTCGACGCTAAAGAACGCCGCAACGTAATCAGTGGCACGCGGAGAACCACAAGAACGTTAAGTGAGGCGGACGTGCACCATTCAGTACGATTTAAAATTTTGTCAAGGCATTTATTTTGGAAGTTTTGTTAAACTTCATTTCAAAGGGCCAAACTAATCCCATGCGTAATAGTCCTTGGGTTAAAATAGTTATATAATGCTCAAAACGCAAGTAGTTGATGTAAAAATATTAAAGGCTTTTATTTTGGAATTTTTGTTAAACTTCATTTCAAAGGGCCAACCTAATCCCATGAATAACAGTCATTGGATAAAATCAGTTATATAATGCTCAAAACGCAAGTAGTTGATGTAAAAATATTCAAGGCTTTTATTTTGGAACTTTTGTTAAACTTCATTTCAAAGGGCCAACCTAATCCCATGAACAACAGTCATTGGATAAAATCATTTATATAATGCTCAAAACAGCAATAATGTCATGTAAAAATTCTCAAGGCTTTTATTTTGAAATTTTCAGTATGCTTCATTTCAAAGGGCCAAACTAATACCATGTGTAACAGTGCTTTGGATGAAAAGGTCAAATAAAGCCAAAAAGAGCAATTACGTCATGTAAAAATATTCAAGGCTTTTATTTTGAAATTTTCAGTATGCTTAATTTTAAAGTTCCAAACTAATCCCATGTGTTACAGTGCTTTGGATGAAAAGGTCAAATAAAGCCAAAAAGAGCAATTACATGATGTAAAAATATTCAAGGCTTTTATTTTGAAATTTTTGTTAAACTTCATTTCAAAGGGCCAAACTAATCCCATGTGTAAGAGTCATTGGGTTAAATCAGTTATATAATGCTGAAAACGCAAGTAGTTGATGTAAAAATATTAAAGGCTTTTATTTTGGAATTTTTGTTAAACTTCATTTCAAAGGGCCAAACTAATACCATGTGTAAGAGTCATTGGGTTAAATCAGTTATATAATGCTGAAAACGCAAGTAGTTGATGTAAAAATATTAAAGGCTTTTATTTTGGAATTTTTGTTAAACTTCATTTCAAAGGGCCAAACTAATACCATGTGTAAGAGTCATTGGGTTAAATCAGTTATATAATGCTGAAAACGCAAGTAGTTGATGTAAAAATATTAAAGGCTTTTATTTTGGAATTTTTGTTAAACTTCATTTCAAGGGGCCAAACTAATCCCATGTGTAAGAGTCATTGGGTTAAATCAGTTATATAATGCTGAAAACGCAAGTAGTTGATGTAAAAATATTCAAGGCTTTTATTTTGGAATTTTTGTTAAACTTCATTTCAAAGGGCCAAACTAATCCCATGTGTAAGAGTCATTGGGTTAAATCAGTTATATAATGCTCAAAACAGCAATAATCTCATGTAAAAATTCTCAAGGCTTTTATTTTGAAATTTTCAGTATGCTTCATTTCAAAGGGCCAAACTAATACCATGTGTAACAGTGCTTTGGATGAAAAAGTCAAATAAAGCCAAAAAGAGCAATTACATGATGTAAAAATATTCAAGGCTTTTATTTTGAAATTTTCAGTATGCTTAATTTTAAAGTTCCAAACTAATCCCATGTGTTACAGTGCTTTGGATGAAAAGGTCAAATAAAGCCAAAAAGAGCAATTACATGATGTAAAAATATTCAAGGCTTTTATTTTGAAATTTTTGTTAAACTTCATTTCAAAGGGCCAAACTAATCCCATGTGTAAGAGTCATTGGGTTAAATCAGTTATATAATGCTGAAAACGCAAGTAGTTGATGTAAAAATATTAAAGGCTTTTATTTTGGAATTTTTGTTAAACTTCATTTCAAAGGGCCAAACTAATACCATGTGTAAGAGTCATTGGGTTAAATCAGTTATATAATGCTGAAAACGCAAGTAGTTGATGTAAAAATATTAAAGGCTTTTATTTTGGAATTTTTGTTAAACTTCATTTCAAAGGGCCAAACTAAT
This sequence comes from Xiphophorus hellerii, assembly GCF_003331165.1. Lineage (NCBI taxonomy): Eukaryota > Metazoa > Chordata > Actinopteri > Cyprinodontiformes > Poeciliidae > Xiphophorus > Xiphophorus hellerii. The sequence goes on along the minus strand of NC_045672.1, from coordinate 1,149,562 downwards.
ACCATGTGTAAGAGTCATTGGGTTAAATCAGTTATATAATGCTGAAAACGCAAGTAGTTGATGTAAAAATATTAAAGGCTTTTATTTTGGAATTTTTGTTAAACTTCATTTCAAGGGGCCAAACTAATCCCATGTGTAAGAGTCATTGGGTTAAATCAGTTATATAATGCTGAAAACGCAAGTAGTTGATGTAAAAATATTCAAGGCTTTTATTTTGGAATTTTTGTTAAACTTCATTTCAAAGGGCCAAACTAATCCCATGTGTAAGAGTCATTGGGTTAAATCAGTTATATAATGCTCAAAACAGCAATAATCTCATGTAAAAATTCTCAAGGCTTTTATTTTGAAATTTTCAGTATGCTTCATTTCAAAGGGCCAAACTAATACCATGTGTAACAGTGCTTTGGATGAAAAAGTCACATAAAGCCAAAAAGAGGAATTATGTCATGTAAAAATATTCAAGGCTTTTATTTTGAAATTTTCAGTAAGCTTAATTTTAAAGTTCCAAACTAATCCCACGTGTAACAGTTACTGAGTTAAATCCGTTATATACAGCCCATAGCAGCACGTAGTTCTAAAGGCCAGTTCAGTAAACCTCTGTTTCAACTGAGTATTCCACTATATATAGAACTACAGTGATGCGTATTTGTAGTCCTAACCACCAGCCAATAGCCTCTTGAGTTCCGTTGCTATGTTAAATAAGTTTCACACCAAGGTGTGAAGTGTTAGTGAAAGAGCCTGAGAGCCTCAGAAAATCCTGTCGCATGACTTTGCTCTGAAGCACCGTGACAGAAAAGCGTACGGTCTAGATAAATTTCGAAAAACATTTTACCGGAGCAGACAGGCGTATCAATGTCAGGACCGATTTTGATACCAATCGTGCGATATTTGTGGGCGTGATGGTGATTTCAAAAATGATTTGGGTTGAAAAAGTTGTCTTCATCTCTCACTCTAATCAATCAGAGAAGCACTGTAATTTTCGGAAAAATGAGAAACTTTGGGTCGCTTAGAAGCAAATTGTGGACAAACCGTAACTGGTATTGACGAGCCGTCTTCACTTTCGAAGAGATCACAGACGTATCTACAAAATGAAATTTGAATGGCATTTCTAGGTGAATTTGTGACGACACAGAAAATCCTCAAAAATAGGGTATTTCCAGGATTTTTCCCATTGACTTATAATGGGGTTTTTTTCGTAGTTTTTTGCGAATTATGTCGCCACGTTAACCCCAAATCCCACCAAAAATAATAGCTCCAATGGCGTGAATTTTCTGCACGTTTTGATACCTCATTTGTAGGTGTGCACCCAGCGGTATGAGCCGCATTAACGGTGACGGAAGAAAAATAAAGAAGAAGAATATTAAAGAGACGCTTCTCTCCGACAATAGTAATAGGTTCCTGCCATTGCTTTGCATGGCAGGCCCCAATAATAGGTCGAAAATGTATGTGTGTGTGTGACGCTAGTGTAGCAAGTGTGTAAAACTGTTTATATTTCACCTCAAATCCATCCTCATTACCTGTGTATATTTGTTTTTTCTTAGTTTTTGAATTGTATTTTATTTTGGCGGAGAAGCTTTTATTTTCTTGTTTCCTGTCTCCTTGTCATATCCTGTGTGTTCGCGCTGCCCTCCTCAGTTCGCGCCAAGCTGCGCTGGGGAGAGGTAAGCGTACAAAGTTGTCTTCTGTTTGTCTGTTGAAGTATTCAAAATGTCCTTAAAAGTATTTTTGCCAAACTCGCAAGTTTTTATATGTTGTTCCCCAACTGTTTTATGTTTAGCGCAGCACTGTACTGGGCACTTAATTCCCACGTTAAGGACATTTATTGAGTTTACCGTGCCAATGTGGTCATTTTTGTTCTTTTGATTTGTTAAGGTGTGTGTGGGAAGGCCAGAGCCCAAGAACTGGAGTGCTGATGCATTTTTGTTTTAAACAGGTATGTGAGTTGCTTCAAAATGTTATCTGAATGTTAGATTAATGTATTTTGTATATTTTCAGTTTGAATTATAAAATATTGTAACTAGTGGGCAGATTATTTTTGTTTGGGTCTTATTTTAATTGTCTTGACATTTTACTTTATTATTTGTGAATGTCAGAGAATTTTGGTTGGTTTTACCACAGTCCGGAGTTCGCGCCAAGCTGCGCTGGGGAGAGGTGTGTGTGGGAAGGCCAGAGCCCAAGAATTGGAGTGCTGATGCATTTTTGTTTTAAACAGAATAAATCTGCCCTACTGCTGCAATACACCTCGGTGTCCTCGTCTCCTGGTTCCCTTTGCCGATTACACACAACGCAGAGTACATGTACAACAGATGAGTCGGATGAGTGCGGCTACACTAGGCTGAATGAATGAATGCTCAAGGTTGATCCGATTTATGAACGCTAATTTCGGCCAGCCGTTCTCTATCACTCCCCCTCAAGTGCTCGTAGGTTCACTTAGGCTCTAAGTAAGTGAGCCTGAGAAGCGGCGTTAGAGCCCTAGACCATGAGGAGGGAGCTCAACCTTGAGCTAAACGCCGCTTACACCGTGGAGTGCCAATATCCACTTAGGGTAGGGTTAGGGTACCACAGTGACGTTAGCTTCACTGTGGTACCCTATCAACGCATGCGTGATCTGATCTCCAAATGATGCCACTTCCGTGACAACTTTCACACATAGAAAAAATGTGTATCTCACACAGACAAATACGAATCTCTCACACAGAAAAATACAAATCTCATCCCCATTCATTCAGCCTAGCGTTAGTTCATAAACACATACATTTTCAACCTATCATTCAAAATAATATGTCTGTATGCTTTGTGTGTAGGGGTGTGTGTGTGTGATAATTTAATAGTGTATATGCGCAATTTTAGTATTTTGTGTGTGTGAAAGAAAAACTATATGCGTGCGTGATATTTTAGTAGTGTATATGCACAATTTTAGTATTTTGTGTGTGTGTGAGAAGGGATGTATGCGTGTGATATTTTAGAAGTGTATATGTGCAATTTTTGTATTTTGTGTGTGTGAGAGGGAAGGCGTGTATGTGTGTGTGTGATAATTTATTAGTGTATATGCGCAATTTTACTATTTTGTCTATGCATGTGAGAGGAAAATTGTATGTAGGTGTGACATTTTAATAGTATATATGTGCAGTTTTAATATTTTGTGTGGGTGGGTGAGTCTTTAGTAGTGTGTGAGAGACAAAACAGTTTTTGTCCTAAAAGGCCCCTCATACTGAGCCATGGCTAGCACTCCATCATATGTACAGGAGTTAATTTATGTGGCAGTGGGTTTCTGTCACTCAGCAGCTCTGAGACACTTGGCCTTGACTCTATTTCACATGATTAAATGCACATACAGCTGCAGCAGCAAGTGAAAGATGGCGGCAGACGCTACCGCTGGGCTCTGGATGCCGTCAAAACTGACACAAAAGGCAACAAGAAGTTGATGGAGAGTACAGAGGCTAGCTATGAGAGAAACGTAGTGGTCTGATGACCTTACCCCAGAGTCAAGAGGATGACTGAGAACAAAATTTCTGCACAGACTTGGCACACGGGAGGAAAACATACACAAGACAATGAGGAATGTCTAGAGACACTTTGCAAAGTGACGTTACGCCCTCCAGCTCCCCGTTAGCTTATCTGTCAAGGTCTCAATATAAATCTTAAATCTAAATCTTAAATGTACACATGATAAAAGAAAAAAGAATGCAGTGATGTGCTACTAATTGTCAAGACTACCACAACTAGATAAGAAAGTCAGAAACAAGTTTTAATAAAAAACAATAGTCAGGGAGAGCGAAGGTCAGTTAAGCTAGCTTGACTGTGAAGTACTGCAGAATTTGATGTGTTTTGGTTATTATTTTTAAAAAAAAGGTGACCCACACACCAACTCTCACAGATCATCAGCAGAGCAGGTGTTTAAATGAGTTGTTTTCAGATGATCACTTATTAATAATCTCAAAATAAACATCAAGCCTGAAAACATAAAACAGTAATGGACTGAATCTTTTGTTCTTTACGTGGGAAATGTTTTAGTGTTTTTTGGTGTTGAATCCTGATACATTAGTAGAGTAGTTGTCAGTCAGTTGCTATGGCAATGAGTCTGTACAGAGCTTAGCCAACACAGAGCAAGAAAAAAGAAGAATATGAGTGTTTTTGGATTATTCTTCAACAGGTTTTTCTGTGCTATTTTTCCCTTTTACCGCCATAAATCCATATGATCTGAATTAAACAATGCAAATGCTAATGTTGGCTTGTCGTGCCTTTGAGACTCACTGAAAATGTCCAAGCATTATATGTCACAGTGGAAATTTGGAAAATCTTAGCGAAAATGCAGAGACGTTTTCTAAATCTGTCCAAAAAAAAGACCAGGAACATTGCAACACTGAATACTAATGCTAACTGTGGCTTGATGCAACCAGTTATTCTGATCTTTGCTAGTTGAACATGTCAAAGCACTTTCAGTATACAGTGCACCTGAACTTAGACCAAAAAACCAAAAAGTGAAACAGGACAGAAAATACAATTTCGTTTTCTCTTCATTCAGGAAATGGCTACTGGCTGCTCCAAAAGTCACAACATATTCAAATATCTCCAGCTACTGAACTGAACCACTTCAACACACCAGGATCAAATCAAAGCCATTATTAATTAATTATGCTCTGCTTGTTATGAGCCTTTATTTAAATTAATATGATAAATAAATATAAAAACCTTTTAACATCAAAATGTGGCCTTAAATGAAGTATATTTAACAATTGGTTGAAGGTTGCTATTTTCAAAGCTACATTGAAAATAATCTGACAAGTTAACCCCAACAGAATGCTTAGTGTAATTTCTTCAACATGATTGGATACAAATTTGTTCTAGTAAATCAGTCACTCACACTGGCAAGGCCATTCTACTGTCCAGAGCTTTGATTTTCAAACTGCAAAAATAACATCATCACATTTGCATTTTAAAGAAATGAAAAAGATTGTTGCAATAATTGTTGGCTATTATCTCCTATGAGTCGAGGATGTTAATAATACATTCATCTCCTTGGGTGAAGTCAGTAGATTCCTACGCCTTACACAGACGTTCCCAAAAAGGTAAAGGTCACAGAGAGTCGAGGAAACACCGCAGCAACAGATGAGAATGAGAGATAATGTGATTTTGATGTTGTCATGGTATCTGACATAATAACCACATGATTTCTGAATGTCTTACAGCTCTTTTCTCTGCACTTATGTGATCTAGCATTGAAATGGAACCTATATCAGCTATTCATATAGCTAACACGATACAGTGGTTGAAGATGTGAAGCTTTTAGAAGAAGGTAAATCTGTGCTACACATACAGTATATGTGCTGTGATCACATTACAGACCATCAAAGTATAAGCATAGAAATATCATAATATATGTTCCTGAACAGACTGCCTGACTCTTTCACCATGTTCAGCACAGAATTTAGGCCTGGTGGGCATGATGCAATTATTCAACTCTAAACACTTTAATTCCCTGAAAAGGAACAAAGAAAAAAACATTTATTATCAGTAGCATCAACTTTTATACACTCAATAAAACATTCCATCCATTCTAGGTTTTCAGTTTTCAAGTTTTCCTCTTTAATTAGGCCAGTCCAGCCGCACTGACAAAATACTTTGATCAGATTTAATAGGCAATCCCATTAAACGCTGCTGATCACAGCTCCAGTACAACTGGAACCAGACTGGGACCTTGTGTGTGAAATGCTCTGCTTCTCCTCAGGGAGAATTTTATGGCAGCCTGCCATGAAATTATATGACAGGGTGCAGTGAATGAAGTATGACACCGACTCCACTTCCATATTAAAACAATCTCCCTTTAAAGAATGTAATTACTTGTGGGCTGCTAAGGATGAAAGTGATGTTTTACTATGTTTTACAGCAAGGAGCGACGCTGCAAAATAGGATTCTGTCTCAAAACTTATTAAAAATTTGCCCTCTTTTAGATCATGAGCTGTTAATTATTAATTTCAATAAACTTAGTTTGGTATTACTCCTCATTATGACACAGCTACGGAGCGGAGTCCCGCTGTGTCGGCTCGGTCCAGAGATCATGGCATTGATTCTAAACCGGTTTCTAATCAGGCTCTAATCACAACCCTGCCACACAATATGAGGCATAAGTGATTCTCTTCACTGCATCTTTCACTTCTCCGCTGAAAAAAGAGTGCCGCCAACGAAGCAGCGCTTTAGATAGCATGACAATCACATTAGCATGCACAGCATCAGATATGAACTCAGTAAATCTTTTATGCACTCTTTAAAACACAGAGGGAAATATTTGAAATATTCACGGTGCAAGTAATCAGTCTAAATTGATCTGTGATTATCAAATTGTAAAACGTGATCAGAGGGGGGCCAGTGGTGTTAAACACTGCCCTCCATTTGACACTTTTGTAAACTCTGATGTTGCAACAAATGAATATTATGATCATTGAGTAATTGAGTATTTATTTATTTTTTTAGCTGGATTGATTTTATGTGGAAATGTTAACAAAAACCAGCAAGGTACTTATTTAACCATGATAAATGGGTTTAAAATATTTTTTAATCTGATAAATCGATTAATCATCCAAATAATTAATATGATAAATTACTAAAATAATTGTTAGTTGCAGCCCTAATGTTTAATTCATACACTAGAATGAGTTATAGTCTTTGATGTCTTTACACGGTTCCATTTTTAAAATATTGTATTTCTCACCAAATATATTAATATTAAAATAAATATTATGTTTCTCAGTTAGGAAAGACAGTTTATCCCATAAATCACAAATGTTGTCAACAGATGGACAACATTCTATAGTCTCAGTGTTCTTGCTCTGGCCTATTCAAATCATGAAGCACTTTGTCTTTATAGCTACAACAGAAAATTAACAGCACTTCTCTCAGCTGCTTTCAGACATGAAGCTTCAATTAAGTGAAAGCAGCAGCTTCTCCTCTCTGACAGCACTGATGACATGATGCCTCCAGGTGATGCCAGGAAGAAAAAAGTTTTCTGCAGCTGATAATAACTTTGCTCATTACCTGAACAGCATTCGGGACATGCAGCTAAAAATCCCAATTAAACTTCTCAATAAAACCCCAAAAGTTCAGCAAACTTAAAAAGGTGGAGGAATATTTCATCTTTTTGAACACAAATGCAATACAAATGCAATGCCCTGCAAAGTATTCACACCCCTCGAGCTTCTGTAGACATTTTGATGTTACAACTGACAAAATCAATTTCATTAGGACTTTACAGAACACAAAGCTGTACATAATTATGATGGCCTAGTTAAATACATGTCTTTCCAGATATTTTTATTAAAAAAATCTAAAGTGTTTTTGTATTTAACTCCTTTTTAGCTGATACGTTGCTTGTGGAGCCAGTTTTGCTGCAGTTGACCCTCCATCCCAGACCCAATGGTGTGAACTTTAACACATTTTTTCAGGATGTCCTGCTTTATTTCTATCCATCTTTTCATCAACAATGACCAGCCACGATGTGTCTCATATTACACCAAACATAATGTAACTGATAATCATCATTTTTCTTATGGTTCACAGCTTCAGATATACAATATTTAGTATGGTAATAATGACATTTTATTCATACCACACGCTACAAAATGACAATAAAAGAATTAACCAAGGTAAAAAATAAAAATAAAAACTCCTAAAATATCAGTAATGTCTTAAGAACAATGCTTTCAGTTCATTTTGATAATCTGCTTCAACCATCTCTATAAATCATCTAATGTTCTCTAGCACCAATTCAAAAACACTAAATTAAGTATTTTTCTCTAGTTTAGTGTCAGTAGGCCTATCTTAGAACATTTGGAAAAAAAGTAAATCAATTTACAAGAAAATGTTCAACATAATACAGGAACTTTTTTTGAGTCAAAGTTCCTTAATATTGGTTAAAAAAACATAGTTTTCATTGGCAGATATTGTTGTGGAGCGGGGGGTTCCTGGGTTTCTTTGTGGGTTTTGTTTTCTTTTGTTTACTCAACCTTCAGCCACTAGATGGCGTCAGATTCACCTTCTCTCTGGAGACTGGTGGATTTTCCTCCACACCAGGTTTTCATCATCTCATCAGGCCGAGAGTACAAGAGGAGAGGGCTGCCAGTACTTCGTCACCAGAGTGTTTGCCAGCAATGGTATTTCTGAGCCCCCAGAGCTTGTCTCAGTGTTCCCTCAGAGGTTTTTTCCTCCGAGTGACTCCTCTCGTGTTTTCTTTGTATCTCGCCTTCAGGTGCTCCCTTTCGAGACGCCGTGGATCTCCCAGTGACGATCTAGTCTGGTTTCCCTTCCGGATTCTTTCCCTCGTGACGCCGTGGACAGTACCCACTGCCCGAGTCCCGTCTGCAAAACCTCCCCGTTGGATCTCAAGTCTTCCCTGGTTTGCCTCCGACTGGTAGCCGAATGGCTCCCTTGTCACCGGCCTGCCCGAACTTACCTGCCCGCTCTCCACCGCTCCATCACGGAACCACTCGATTATTATCTGCCCAGAACCTGGAACTTGGACTCACAAAGAGATAAAGAAACCCGAACCCATGGACTACTCCTCCCGGACCGAATATTCTCACCCATACAAGTAAGATCTACCCATTTGTTGCTGTTTTCACTCCCTTTTCCCACCGTCTGTGAACTCACCCATACTTCGTTGTTTCTCATAGAGCTTCGACCGCTCCAAGAGACTTTCCCCCTCTACCCGGACCAATCCCAGCAGATTACTCTGTGCATAAAGAAATAAACTTATTTTTACTGATTCCGTTTCTCCAGTGTGGTGTTCTGCATGTGGGCGAGACAAATAGAAACCAACATGACAGATATAATATCGGACATATATCTTAGTGAAATAGTCTGCCAGTGGAACTAATAATTTTTCATCAATATTAAGGAATTATATTGTATTATATTCTAATTATATTAGAACAAGCTCCTGTATCTTTGTCAGTTTTGTCTTATTTCAAGTAAACTGAGAATATTTGCACTAGAAACCAGATTTAAAAAATACTTTAAGATTTTGTTTTTGCAGTGAAACGTTCTCTATCAGACCTGATTAAGGAAAACAAATTGGAAGTCCCTGTTTACATCTGATCAAATTAACTTTTTCTTCTAAGTGATGGACGGAAAATGTTCAGCTGATGGTCTGAAATCTCCTGTAGATCTTCAGAATAGAGAATTCACATATTTCCTCACAGATTCAAGGAAATTTAATTTTAAGAGACTTTTTATTCCAGTAAGTCCAGAACATGGCAGAAAAATTCCCTCCTTTGCTTATTTAAATCTTTTTTTATCATTTCATATGCAACTGAATCTAAAGACAGCATCTCAGCTCGAGAAGCTGAGCCAAATGTTGGGAATATTCTAATATTTATTAAAAAAAATTGTTTAATAATCAGCCTTGGAGTAGAATATCATGCTAAATCTGCGATGGTACTGCTTTACACTTCATATTAAAGACTGTGAAAAGAAACCAGTTCTATAAATGTAAATCCATTTAGTGCATACAGACTAATCTCCTACTGCTGCTTTAGTTTTAACTTCAGCATTAAAGACTTAACTTTTCCTTTTAATCTGCTCTAATCTCACAGCTCTGCCTGTGCGACACAGGATGACCTCACCCACTCGACATATACTTGTCAAGCAGCTGCAGCCAAACGCATCTCATTACCGTAGCACCACTTGATGTGTGCGGCGCAGCAGGTATGGTGAAACAGGACTCCAGGTGAGCCTGACATCTGTCAAACATCTGTTTGACTGACCCGGTGCTACATGCTTCCTGACGTCCGCTGTGATCTAATGCAGCTCTGCAAATCCAGCAGAGGAGAAAACAGCTTAATGTTGTGAGCTCGGCATTTTTTAAAGGAATCCTTCTTTAAAGTGGCAGTATTATGTATTATGTTACCTTCATTTGTTATAAAACTGCTCTATGTATCAAGAAATTCAACTTTGTAATTTGACACCTTGAAATTGAGAATCTGCAAATCTCCAGGGATTGTTGGATGGCAAACAACCAGGGAGGGAGGGATGGATGGATGGATGGATGGATGCTGTCTACCAAGCAGGTCACCATCTGCATGCTTGACTTCGTTTGACCTTTGTTTGACCTCTGTTTGGCCTTGCAGCTGCTCTGTCCCGCCTGCAGCCAGAGCAGGCTCCTGTATGGAACAGAGGACTTCCATACAGACGCAGTAAGTTTTATATGATCATCTCTTTTGTATGCATGTTAACATCCAGTCAGGCAGCATCGTCCTCCTGAAAAAGCTCGGCATATTCCAATCAGCTCTGTGTTCAGCTTTGACGATCCCCGAAGCTACTTCAAGCACCATCATTATACAATCACAAGCAACCAGTGGGGTTGCAGAGAAAGAGGAGCAAGCAGCACAACACTGCTGGTAACAGAGATGTGCTCTGGTTGCCCCAAATGTTGGTTCTCCAGCTAGCTGCAGAACTGCTCCATGAATAGTTTCACTTTTCAGGACTTCTAGGTCCTTCTGGTTTAGTTATGTTTGTGAAATTTATAGGCAACGCTTGTGTGACATTGCCAAGGGCAGCTTTTAAATAGAAAACACCCCAGTACATGCATGCCCTGCTAACAGTGTAATTCAGGTCTGTCCTTTCATTCAGAACATATGAAGGAGGTTGCTTTACATAGATATGTTGCCAAACTGCAAAGGTAAATGATAAAAGGCTCTGCAGAGGGAAGCTGCTGAAAATAGACTTGAGGCACTTAACAGTGAAGATGTAACTTATATAGAAAATGTTTTTGATATTTGTTAAAATTATCATCATGTCTTTGCTTTGTCTTCTTCTAGGAATAACTGCAGAAACAACCAATCAGAGCCTGAAGGAGGGTCTTAGCGCTGTCAATCAATCTCCTGTACGCACTGTTCACCCCTTGCTCTCTGTTACGCTAGAGCTAGTTCATCATAACATAGCCTGCCATGAATGCTAACGCTATTTAGCATGGCCACCGATGACAGCGGATACAGTTTCCTGAACCAGTAAGTTGTTTCCCACTGGCCCATCGAGCATGATTGACAGCACTAAGCCCCTTTTCCTGGCTCTGATTGGAGGAGATAGATTTTTTGCACAGATTTCATACTATACTGTCACACATATTGACAGTTTTAACAAATATGGAAAAATATTTTTGTAAAAGTTACAGTGCAGCTTTAAGTAGTAATGCGAAAGGCAAAGAACAACTTTGAGATGCAGAGAGAAATGTAAATTTCAATCAAAACAATCCCATCTTTAAGCAAACGCAGAGATGGTAGTGAACAATAGACTATTAAGCCCCCATGAGTGCAGCACAGTAACGTCTCTGACAGTGATGTCAGTACTTAGTAATGCGTTACTGACGTCGGGCCACTTTTTTCAGTAAAGAGTAATCTAACGAGTTGCTATTTCAAATCTAGTAGTCAGACTACAGTTACTTATTGAAATCACTCTGCGTTACTGTGCGTTACTATTTTCTTTTGTAATTTAATTGTATTTCCTCTACGCGTCTTGAGGAGTGACCACCGTTTCTATGTGACAGTTATCAATGGGTATACGCTGTATGCAACGCATAGGGGCGCTGCACTAGAGGCTGTTAATTGTTGTGTCCCGTATTGAACCAATACCGGGCACAATTTGTACGATATTTCTATACATGTCTGATAGACAGACCTGTCACACAGATTTCAACAATAATGACCAAAACATAACACATGATATATTAAGATCAGCTAAATTGTCATGGCGGGACATTAATAGGACCCCTGGATGCTCGTCACAGTTGCCTAGAGATGGCACTACACAGGTAAGCTGCTCTCAACCCGCATCCTTTCTTTCTTTTTTTTTTACCCCTCCAGGGGGTCTTTTGTGGGCTCGAGTGTCCCATATGACAGTAGGCTGACAGGAAACGGGGAAGGAGAGGGGGGAAGACATGTGGCAAATATCGTCGGGTCCAGGAGTCGAACCCACGACGGCAGCGTCGAGGACTCAAGGCCTCCAAATATGGGTCACACTAACCCCTATGCTACCACAGCACGCCCCCCGCATCTTTTTAAAATGTTCACCGATACTACATTGTCTTTTGAAGCAAAACCTCTGGAAAAAATACAGACGTGAGTGGCCAGACATTCCAGGCTGAACAATTTCAGTGAAGTTAAAAAGGGGTGATTTAAAAAGAGAATGTGACGGCGATATTCAGTGACGCATGGAGAGATATCTGACAGAATGGGTCAGGAGAGGAACACTGCAGACCTGTCAGAACCTAGAAGGACCAGACATCAATGTCTCTTCATCCCTCAATCACCTCCTGAGACCAAAAAATCTAGAGGGCAATTTAAAGAACAAATCATACTAATAGATTAATGGTAAATAAATAAATATTGTGAAGAGAAACTGTTTATTTTTTCTAAATTAGTTTGCTAGGGCTTTCTGTGTATGAAAAATGTTGATATCTTTTATAAATAGTTTCATGTGGTCAATGTTATTTCACTATTATTTTATTAATGTGGGTTGCCAGTTTAGGTAACCTGACTTCCCATCGAGCTATAAGAATGAAGGAAAACATGTTAACAAAATGCCTCAGACCTGCAGCCCATAGGCGTTTCTAGAGGCTGGCGGAAATGGCTCTTTGGCTCACTTATATATTAAATGATAAAATAGATATTGCCCTAATTTTTGTTTCATTCTTTTTTAATTGATCTCTAGGCTGCAATTTATTCACACATATGTACTGTACATGCACAAGTCAGATCAGATGCAGTATCCAGTCAGTAACAGTTATCCAACAAGGACATCATTTAAATTAAAGTTTCATTTTTATGTGGTTTGACTGTTGTATTTTTTAAACCTAACACAAAATGAATGCTATTCAGTTGTGAGGATGGAGAGAAAGAAGAGAAGATGAATCAGGACAGACAGGTTAAGGCAACAGATTGGTCTAATATTAGGTGTTAGTGAGGGAACAGCTACTTAATCCCAAGCAATATTTTTTAAACATTTTTTTTTTTTAAATTGTATTAAAATTATATTAAGATCTGTAATTTTTACAACTAATATATAATGCTTTTTGACCATATGACTTAGTGGAGAACACCAAAGTCAAGAGGTGAATGAGGTCATGAGGTCAGTGATCAGTGGCGCAAAAAGTGGGTATGCACTATATGCAACGAATTTTTTTCTAGTCAGCATTTTATGTACTTAACAGCTGTTGTGTATGAAATGATCAATAACAGAGGAACAGCACTGATTAGGCGCCCCTCCCCTCCTGCCAGCCACTCTCCCTTCCCATACAAGTAGCTTGGGTGAGTTTTTTTTTCTTTTATATTTGAATTGTAGGAATGATCTCGACAACAGGGAGATAAAGATGGGGCAGCAGAAAAAAACTCCGGAGCATAAAACAGAAAATGGAAAGAGGGGGAGGGATAAAGATGTTGGAGAGACAAAGAAAAGCTTTTCAAAGTGGTTGAAAGACAGTAGGTAAGTAATGTCAGTGTATCAACAAGAGAGTTGTAAATATTCAGATTAGCTTAAGCTAGCCTAAAATGACAGGTGGTTGTTGTTGTCTCCACCCTGTATTGAACCAATACGGGACGCGATTTATTTAGTATTGTTATAAATGTCTGATAGACACACCTATCACACACATCTCAACAATAAGTAGGTCTGTCACGATAACAAATTTTGCTGAGCAATTAATTGTCTCAAAAATTATTGCGATAAAATATAATATTGTTTGAAGACCTTTTTACACTGATTTAATGGAAATGACGTAATAAAGCATGCGATTTCCTGCCAAAGTTAGATACACTTTATTTTCAAAAGAACACTAAACACTGGAACTGTTAAACAAAACAACCAAAAACAAAAATAAAATGGATTCTCCGTCTCCATTAACAAAAAATGTACTTGAATAAAGTACATTTAGCCAAAGTACATAAAGCCAAAGTGGAAATAAATACTGCATTCAACCAAAAGAGTGCAGATTATGAAGTCTGTGTACTATGTTGCCCTTCAGTAATCATTAGATTTAAATAGAGAAGATGGGCAGATCTGACTACCTGATACAATAGTTCACACTACACAATTTTTTGCCATGATTTTCCCCTTACAACAATCTTAGAACGTCGGCCCCTCTAAGATTGTCGCTTGCGATTTCATAACCAGCGAAGTCAGCAAAAAGTCTGAAATCAGGGCATGGCTGGAGTGGTTGGCTGACCTACTCGAGAACTGGACAGGCGGTAAAGTGATCACCATCTACGGCCCTTCTGAAAAGTATGACATTATACATTAATTAAAGATGAGTTGTACAAGTTTATGTCATAGAGGAGAAGGGGGAGGGGGGCATGACATGTTTGCATACACCTCAGAAAGTATGTAGTTGCACCCCTGGTCTGACATCCAGTTAGTTTTAGTCAGACTCTCCCTGTCCATCATTTTCCAGATGATCCGTCCCACTGTGTCTTTGTTAATGTCAAGTTAATACTGTATATTACCTCTGAATTACATCGAGCTTCGCGTTGCGCTCCAGAAAATTGCAAACAACAAGACTAATATGAACAGCGCAATAAACGTGAAAACAGCTACGAATGAATGTGTCCGTAAAGTTGTGCAACTAAACACCATAATATTAAGTGTCACAAATCTGTGCAACGGGATATCTGAATTGTAGAGCAGCAGGAGGAGCGCTGTGAGCACCGCTCTGACACCAAACGCAGGGCTGTAACGCACAACTGGGACGCTGGGGCGGGGGAAGGGGGCCAAAAACCTATTTATAGTTTTCCAGACAATACTGGAACACACAAAAACACACACAAATTACTAAAGATTAAACAATCTCCCCTTCAGTTCAACCATATAAGTGGAGACACATTGTTGATATTAGCATTATAAAATAACTTGTAATTAAATATTGGCAAAGATCAATGTAATTTTCACAGGTGGTGGAGCATTGTTGTTAGCAGCTGCTGAAAGTAGGGCTGGGCAATGTATCGAGTATACTCAATGTATCGAGTATACTCAATGTATCGCGATATTTTCAATTTACGATAGTTAAATGGCTATATCGCAATCATCGAGTATAAATTGTCGTTCAAATAATAAACTTTTGGTGTCAAATTCACTGTGAGTATGGTTCACCGACACCCTACGAATGCATCACTAGTCCCTCCCCCTCATAACCTTAAAATTTTCTACCAATCACGCTGGGCAGAGAAAACAAACAACATGGTGACAGCGAGAGTTTGAGGCGAGCCGTGAATGAGACGGTAACTGAAGAGGAATCAGATGAACTAGTCTACTTATGAAGAGAAACGGCGTTGGTCAATAATTTGGCAATGGTTCAGATTTTATATGGAGGATGTCGAACAAAATGAGGTAATTTGCGAAACATGTTTATAAAACTATTGCCACAAAAGATTGTACCACAAATTTATTTCACCACCTATGAGAGTATTCTTTTACATGTCGTTCATAGCCGCGCTGCCGTGGTAGAACTAGTCTGGTAAAGTGAAACCTGGAGACGTAGGTAGGATTCATTTAGTGCTATGCAAAGGGAACAACACCTCAAAACTACTCGTTCATTTTTTTTCTCGCTCTCTGTCGGCTTTACAAAGACAAAGACAAAGACTCGCTGCCATAGCAACTGGCAACAATGCAACTTTATGTATCAGGATTCAGCACCAATAACACTCAAACATTAACCCCACATAGAGCAGAACATTCAGTTCTTTACAGTTTTATATTTTTAGGCTTGTTATGTATTTTGCGATTATTAATAAGTGATTGCTGTAGTTGATTAGTGACCGCTGCTATTAGCCACGCTAACACAACGGTGGTTGTTTAAATTTTCTAATTTAAACACCTGCTTTACTGATGATCTGTCAGTTTTTGTGTTGGTCGCCATTTTTATTTATAAGCTGAACCAAAACACATCTTATTCCACAGCACATCTATTTGATAAGTTTGTCAAAGTCAAGCACAACTGACCTTCTTCCCTCTCCCTCGCTATTGTTTTTTTCTTAGTTAAAACTTATTTCTGACCTTGTTACCTAGTCTTAGTGTAGACAGTTCATAGCAAAACACTGCATCCCTTTTATATGAGCTTACATTTAAGTCTAGCAGGGAAATGGCGGCAGGAACTTGCGTGGGTGACATGCTGCAAGGAGTCTAGTTTAAAATAACATTGGAGCTCATTTAAGAATATCGTGATATATATCTTATATCGTGATAGCAAAAATATATCAGGATATTTGATTTTCCTCCTATCCCCCAGCCCTAGATGAGAGTAACTAAAAAAGTTACTTTTAATGTAACTAAGTTACGTTTCAAGGAGTAAACAGTAATCCGATCAAAGTTACTTTTTTAAAGATAAAATCTGTCTGGTTTGTGGAAAACAGTGGGATTGTGTGAGTCTGTCATCAGTGAAAGCCGATTGTAAAGCTGGAGTGATTCACTTTCAGAATGTAGCAACACAACCTGGTGACATATTTCTTGAAATGCCATCTGTCATTTCCTTCGACAGCTCATGTAGCGCAGCCCGGCAACGGCACAGATTGTTGCAGGATAAATTGGATTATTCAAACAAATCACTGTCACACTGTAATTATGATTTTACAATGTATGTAAAGCATACACTGTAAAAAAAGGTGTATGTAAAACAGACAATTCAAACCAAGCTGAGCTCAGACATACACACAGCAAACTGAAGAGGGAACAAATTCACTGTTTTACTCTCAAATTATTGTTCTGTTAGCATGTGCTCTGCTGTGTTTAGTAAAAAAAATTATTCCTTTATAGACATGCACTGAAAAAATGACTAGCTGTCCAGATATTCAAAAGTCTAATAATTTTCCCATCAGTGAACTGACTATAACTAAACACTACCAGGTCATGACAACGACAACACTATTTAGTGGAGAAGTTTTTACAGCAAGAAATGAAAATTATTTTCAAAATTTAGGTTTTTTTTTAATTTCTTTAGAGAAGCACAGAGTCTAAGATTGAAACATACTTCCATTATAAAACCCCAAACAGAGAGATTTAAAGAAAGTCTTTAATTCTGACACTGACTTTTAATTCCAAATAAATAAAAATAATTGCAGACATTTAGAAATCATCTTGCTTAACAATGGGATATGTGATCTTCAGAGGACTACATTCTCTCTACATTTGCTCAAATTTCAGAGGTTGCTGCTGTACTTTGACTGCACCACTGAGCTGGAATGGTGCAGCTCAGTGGTGCACCTTTGAGCTGGTGTCCCAAACTTGACATTGGGAATGTGAAGTTTGACATTCTCAAACTGTCACTGAATAAACCACTGATGCTGAGAGCGACTGACTTGTTATTTATCGAGACCAGTTCAAACCTAAAATTATGTACAGATGAAAGCAGATCTGCTTTGATTTTCTGTCCTTGCCAACATGACAGATGACCTACGACGATGGTGGAGGCAGCGCAGCCTCCCAGCCAGGAATTTACATTGACTGTGACCTCCGGGTTATTGCAGCTGACAGTGTTTTTAGGATAGTGTTTAAAAAGTGATAAAATCCTTAGAAGAAATGTGGTGTTGAGAACAGTTTTACAACTTTACAGATCATTCTATGACAGTCACTTTCAAAGGAAGAGTTTAGTCGGATTTAAAGATGGAGTGTACAGATAATCTCGCCATGGGAGTACCAGGGTTTTCGACCTCTCCCCTGACGTCCCGAAACAGGGTCAAAAGACCCTGAGTCCAAACTGACTACTCTGATGGCTCAAATTAGCATCCCTTCTTCAATTGTAAATGTGGCCATTGACCGTCAGGCCAGAAGGTAGGAGTGTGAATAGTCCATGTTGGGGGTGGGTGCGATCTATGATGGTATCTATGATACCTACAGGACATCAGATCTTCTGTAGGTAATGCTCTTCAGTTTAGTTTTGAAGCATACATGAAGTGTTTTTGGAGAGATGTGACCTTTTGCAGCTGATCCATGATGTTGTGCTGCATTATCCAGGTCATTTTGCCAAATGTACATAGAGTTTGCAAAACATACAATCTGTTTCAAGAAATATGCAAAGGTTTTTCTAAAAGAAATTAGTAATGTTTTTCTTTTAAATAAAGCTAAGTGGGTTTAAAATGACAGTTTAGAAATAAACTAACCAAATTAATTGTGTTGATCCACCTCAAAAAAACATGCAAAAAGTGTAAGCAAAAGAGATCTGGGAGACTTTGCACATGCAAATTTGCATGCAGCCTTTTGTGCTGTGGAGGATAAATAGGTGACTGCTTCACCTATTTAGTTCACAAGAACTAATGGCATTTATTTCAGTCATTATCTTGCGGGGGGTGACCAAGGTTCCATCACTATGTGACAGCTGGTCAGCAAACCTGGCAAACATGATTGACATGGCAGCACTGAATGCACATGTGCTTTATCAGGCATGCATTGGGGTGCAGGAGAGACGGGTGGACTTCCTGGTTGAGCTTGCAAAAGAGTTCGGTAACTCTCATGTGAGTGAGAAGAAGGCACACAAGGAGAAACTGCTTCGGCAACAACCTTCCACACCCAGCTCAGGCAAAAGGGCGAAGTGTCAGGTCAACCATCGATGCAGGATGCGTGTCCCGAGGCCGAAACATCATCAGTGACCCCTCACACCCCCACCATGGACTGTTCTCCCTGCTGCCCTCTGGAAAGAGGTTCCGCAGCATCCGGTGCAGGTCCACCAGGTTCCGAAACAGCTTTTTCCCACTTGCCATCAGACTGCTGAACTCTTAACTGGACTGCACTCAAAAACTGGTCTCCACTTTATACCTTGCACATGTACAGAGCTAAATAACTTCTATTTTACTGTCAGTCCTGCACTTTATATTTTATATTTAGATTTATATTCATATTTTATACTGTATTTTATTTTACTCTGGAGTAACCTCACGACATTTGTCAAGAAAATCCGAGCTCATCCCACTTCCCCATGCTGGAGATTTTAGTTTAACAGTAATAATAAATAAAGTTATCTTTAAAATGAATCACTCAAGTGACATCTAGGCCCAACCGTAGACTTAAGTGTCAATAAAATAAATCTGGTTGTGTGTGTTGTTTTTGTCTCCTGCAAACTTTGCTTTAATTCTACTTTTTTCTATCTAATCATAAGAAATCATAGTCAGACAGAGAGAGTCATGAAACAGGAAAAGCAGGTTTCCTGGAAAAAGAGGAAGTAAGTTTCCAGCCTGCAGATATATAAAAATAGCTGAGACTATTCCTTATTTTAAAGCATGAAAGTTTTAAAGAATGAAATCTAAACATTTTGAGTAATTTGATAAGATTCAAAGTAAAATACTTATATTAATATTGGTTTACTTGTAATAATATTTACACGTACATTTGTGGGAACACTTACAAGAAAAACAAGTAACTGTAACTTTGGTATCAAATAATTAGAATCATGGATTATTCTTGGTTTCTTTTCAGAAAAACATCTGTAATAACTCACATTAAGATTATAATAAGTATAATTAATAAGTTATGGTTATAAAATCATAAATGAATGCTAAATCAGAGAAGCTAAAGAAAATAAATGTGATATAAATGTGATTTTGACATTGAACTTGACATGGTGTAAAAAGGTGTAACTGCAATTAAACATCACTGATATGTTGGAGGTAGATGGTAGGTGAAAGGTGAAAGATTAAGGGAAAAAGGGGAACTAACAGGAGAGCAGAGATGACCAACGCTTTATTTAGAAACAGATTGAACAACGTAAACGTTTCAGAGAAAATGTCGTGCAGGCAATGGACACAGGAGGTTGAGCAACCCTGAGACATTAGCACAGACATCAGGAAATGTCTGTAAGACAGTGATGGATATGAGATCATCTGTCTAAGCAGACAGCAAACGCACCAAATGGGTGGATAAACCCTATAAAAGGTGGGTGCAAAAGAGGAACCTTTAATTGGATCCTCCGGGCAGCTTCGAGCCAAGATCGAGATGGACAAAGAACTCTGCAGCTGAAGAAGAGCCGGGGCCACAGAGCCGAAGACTGTCCTGCGCATGGGGACCAACCCGTCAGGCCCACAACCTGTGACTTCAAATCGCACTTCTCTCATCGGCTGGGTTCAGACCCCAAAGACAAAGATGAAGATAAAGACAAAGACCAAGGCAAAGACAAAGAACAAAGGCAAAGAAGAAGAACTGGTGCCTTCCTTCCTGCAAGTCCTGTGTGACCTCACCATCCATGCGGAGAAGAAGCTCATCAGACCTACAGAGATCCCTGCCTTCGCCGATCAACATCTTCCTCCTGCTGCAACACCTTCTTCATCATCAGGCCAGGTCTGGGGTTCGAAACGTCAAACTCCGTCCGTCTCTCTCAAAGGTTCCCTTTTTTAGTTCTCAGTGTCAGCAGTAGGGAAAGATAGACTAGATGATTGATTTTACTTATTTGATTATTTCTGCTACTGAATTAAGCTGTACTGACCCTTGCAAAACTGCCTTACTAATAAAATATTTAGCATAAAGAAAATCTAAAAGATGTTGTGGACATTCAGTTAATGAGTCACCTTAAAGTTCTTTGATGGTTGTAAAATAGCTGTGATGTTTGATTCTGGAGAGGAAAAAGTTTAAAATGTTTTTAAGTTGCTGGTAGCCCAAATGTAAAACATCATCCTTGGGACTCGCCCGAGTCACTAAAACCTACCTGGTTCAATAACAAATGCAAGTTGTAAAATAGAGAACGAGCGACCGTTAACAGGTGTGCTCTGTGAAACTAGTTGGCTGTAGGCTGCTCAGTCTGGCTAATTCACAGGGGGAAGAAGGGTGGGACACCTGGATGTAGGCCGTCAAAAATCAGGTGAATCGTTTCTCGAAACCAGCTTAAACAGAGTTTACTTCAGTTCTGGACAGGGTAAATCCCAGCAGATTTAGAAAACTCAATTAACCCGTTAGAAGGAGAGCTGGTAGCACATCTCCCCTCTCAGAAGAGGAAGTACGAGAGTGAGAGAGTAGAGACAGAAGGGGGGGGTGTTGCGCAACAACACATTGGAACCTCAAACATTGTCCTGAGCCGTATGCAACGAAATTTCGTTCTGTATACACCCTGTGCATGCAAAATGACAATAAAGTCAGTCTAAGTCTAAGTCTAAGGAACAATTGTGCAACTGTGAGATGCGTTGAGGCCATTACCAGGGTAATTATAAGGTAATGGCCTTATTTACAGAACAAAAGCGCCTGCTAGCTAAAATCCTTCAGGTCAGTCGACCCATCTCTGTCGACCCATCAATGGGTCAGTCGACCCATCTCTGGCTCCAAAGGTAGAAATGTTAAATGACCTTTCTCTGGTACTTCCAGTGTTCAGATTTGCCAGAGCTGAGAATACAAGTGTGATGGCTGCATTTAAATGTGGTAACACTACACATAATATTTTAGACAATCTCACCATACTTCTATATTGTTTCTTTAAATCTAGGATTTCATTTGCAGAATAACTGTTTTTTGTTTAGAATGTAACACATCATAACACTGTGTTCTAGAATAAATGCACACTTTTTAGTTTACACTGTTATGTTTTGCTTGATTTAACCTTTGTTTGTTTTGATTTACCTCAGTGTCGGCTGCTCCAGTCCTTCAGGGAACAGAGAGGAGGAGAAGGGGTGGAGCAAGCCTACCGAGACTGCAAATTGGTTAATACCACTACTCATCATCAAGAGGGGGGGAATGGGATTTTCCTATGTTGACTTCAGTTAGGTTTTTGTGTGTTCGTCCCTTTGTGTCTTCTATGTGGCCTGATCAGCCAGTATTTAAGTTTCCCCTTTGTCTCATTTAGGTAGGCCTGTTTGTTTGAGTCAGTATGAGTTGAATTGTTACTTTGACCTCTTTTATGGGCCCAACCTTATCATTTTTCATTATTTTCCCAAGTTTTTGTTTTGGGTTAAATAAAAAACAATTATTTTTGAATTTAAACTTGTGCCTGGCTCTCCTTTGACTGCTCGGTCCATCACAACAAGGCTGGAACATATAGAGAATGTCAGCCTTACAATCACGTCCAGAGGATTAACTATCCATTTACTCTGAGACTATATCAATGAGAAAAAAGTTCACCAAATTGATTGAGCAATTTGTACAATAATGCGTTAAGATATTTTTCAGATGGAAAACGTGTCAATAAAACATGGCTGATGTTGGGCTGGCTTCCTCTGAGATGCAAAGAATTGAGAGGAGGATCAGGGATGACTATAAACGTTTGGATAAAAAAAAGGAAATGATAGGGTCACATCGCTGTCTACTTTTGTTTTCAGAAAGCTGACAAAGACGTTGATGTGTGCACTGTCCCTCCTCCATAGTGATAATTATGCAGCCGGCCACTGCTGATTAAAAGATCTAATCTGCAAGCTTGGTGTTTAACATCTCCCAACAAGTTCCAGCACTTTAAATCTTCTCTTCCACTGCATGAGATATTACTTCAATCCAAAATAATCTGTCACTGGCAGTAATCAAATACAGTAATGTGCAGGGAAACATCGTTTTGCTTTTTATTCTTTGTCAGAACAAAGGTGTAACTGTAGTACTGGATGTTTTATTCAGCAGCAAAGTGTGGTGTTGACAGATGTAGCCTAAGCTGAAGCACAAATATAAAACTGTGACAGCAGAAATTAGGGCTTCCTCTGTCTGCAGCAGGAATAATGGGAACGTTGTTCCAATATTAAAATATGATCCACTGTAACAAAGAGTATGATGGGAAAAGTCTGTAACAACATTCAAACCTTGGAGCTACTGAGAATTACACTAATCCTTCCTTCCTCGGTCGAACACCAATTTTCAGTTTTCACATATTTATTGTGTTCCAATGACTAAAACATAACAGAAAAATATGTACAGCAGCTTTTTAAATTTTTTTTATTATTCTTAAAGTGTAGTTTTTGAAATGTAGCTAAAAATTCAAGAACATTAACCTAAAATGCCTTGACATTTTACATGTCAAGGCATCTAATTATTCAAACAATTTTTGTTATTTCATTAAACCAAATGTTAGGCTTTCTAATTATTTTAATATCAAAGGGTTTTGTTAATAACTTTAAAACACAAAACAATTTTTACCAAAGCTAACGTTAGCCTTTTACCTGATAATAGCTAATGCGTTAAGCTAGTGCTAGCCATATTTTAGAAAGCTAACTGCAGTACATTCACACTTTGAGCAGAGCAATGTTCATACAGCCAATATAGAAAGGCATTATTTCATTTACCGTTGAATATTCAGTATGGAATTTTCTATCTAAATAATTATGAGATTATTTTTTTGTTTTTTTATTATTATTTAATTTTTTTGTTATAATTTATTATAATTATGCAGTTTCAATAAATAATAATCACTCCCATGGCATCAGTCCATATTTGCCTCAGGACTTTGCAAAATAACTAAAATCATGTTGTTTTTTACTGTACAACCTACAGATCCCCAGTCTTCATCGCAATATTGTTTTTTGCAATCTCAAAGGATTGCATGCAATATTTGCTAGGCTACCTTGAATCCTGTCTATTTAAACTCTGATTACCAATAATATGTTTGCTGAACTTGCAGTTAATTTATGTCCACAATTGATCTTGACTTTAGTGACAGATGAAAATGTTCAGAGCCAGCGGTGACATTGTGGTGTTGGAAAAGAAACATTTTTAAAGAAACTGAGCACAACTGCAACCGCCAAAACAAAATTAAATAACAGAAATAGCTCTATTTTCACCCAGCAGTGTTAAGAACCTTTATCTAATTTCCATGAAAATCGGAAAGTGCAACAGAGTTCATGTTGTTTATGTGCTAATATTGTATATATCAATGGTAGATCAGAGCCGATCAATTGAAAATCGGCTGTTTAGTTTATCTCTATTATCTTTTAAATTTCAAACTAAAAGTTACCACTTTCACCGTCAAGCATTTCATCCTAACAAACTGTGGAGACTCTACAGTTACGTTGCAATAGATAGATGCTGTAACTATATTTAAAAGATATCATTCAAAGGAGAGCATAAATAAAGTGATGATGTGTTACAGATCGCTACAGGCTGATTTACTTGGACTGGAAGGTTTTTTTTGTCTCAGATAAAAAGGACCTGACCACACCGTGCAGCTGCAACCCGGTCAGTCCGTACACTGTAAAAAAAGTCAGTAAATTTACGGTAAAAAACTGTAAAAAACCAACAGTTTTTGACCGTCGTATCCAAAAACATTGCATTACCGTAGAAATTACATGGAACTACCGTAAGTCGAAACTGCAAAGAAAGTCAGTAAATTTACGGTAAGAAATGGTAAAAGACCAACAGTGTTTGACCGTCGTACCCAAAAACATTGCATTACCGTAGAAATTACATGGAACTACCGTAAGTCGAAACTGCAAAGAAAGGCAGTAAATTTATGGTAAGAAATGGTAAAAGACCAACAGTTTTTGACCGTCGTATCCAAAAACATTGCATTACCGTAGAAATTACATGGAACTACCGTAAGTCAATACACATATATATCATGAATTTTTGACAGTCATGAGCAATAAAAAAAAGGATTGTAAAAATAATAGAAATGGTAAAATCCATAGAAAAATTGTATTCTTTACCAGTAATTAATAATCAATGGTACTAATTTCCCAAATTACAAAGTTTGTTGAAGTTAATCAGCAAAATGTTGCATAGAACTACATTACAATAATTGATTTCTACAAATACATCTTAAAATATATTACTCTCTTCTATTGACTTGTAGTGCAGGGGTTCTCAAAATGTTCTGCTTATAAATCTATATATTGTATTTAGTAAATAGTTATAGGGTGACTCAATCATAAGCATTTTAAAACAATGCAACACAGTTGCTTAGCAAAATAATTGCTTTCATTATTTAATCATTTATTGGGAAATATTAATATATTTATTCATAGTTATTCATTCAAGCTTTCTCTTTTTACTCATAAGGTTCTCCATACCCAGTGGCGCAACTGCACATTATTCAGGTGGATGCTGCGCCCCTATGCGTTGCATACACTGCATACCCACTTTTTGCGCCACTGTCCATATCTTTCAGGGGTCACATCACAATGATTTTCATCTTTCGACTCCCTACCTCGGGAATCCTGTTCTAGTCAACATTTCTAAGATAAATAGAAGCTCTAGTGACCGTTCATTGAACGTGGTCTGATAGGACCAGTAAATGGTAATGAGGGAGGGTGAAGACATGCATCTTGGGTGGTGAGACCTAAACTCGAACCTGTGACTACAGCGTCAAGAACCTTCTCTGTTGTGTGTTACTTCTGAGCCACCGCAAGGGTACTGCATGTTTAGGCTAACAGAGAATCGTTTCTGAGTGACGTCACCCGTACAAGATCGCTCCTCCCCACTCATCTTCATGTGTCCCCATGACATGTTTTATAAACAGAGTAAGGACCATACGCAGTGTTTTGTTCATTCGCCGATTAAATAAAAAGAAATAGAATAATAGCAGCTACAGTGTGTGAAGAGCATTACACTCACTGAGACTTGAGTCCTAGTGTCCATGAAAATGTGTCGTTCAAAACAATCAAATCGTGCGTAAATATTACACCACTAACAGAATTTACATGTACCGTCAATCCTTACATAAACACAGAGTTCTCCATTTTCTGTTGAGTATTTAAGCACAAGCGGGACAGCGGTTGCAATCGATTACCCAAGTTGCTTGATATGTTAACTGCGGTTTAGTTATGATGCAGTCTGACGGTGGGAGGTCTCTTGTCTAAAAAGGTCCGGAATATAATTTACATAAGGACGTAGTTGTCTTTAATACCAAGAACATAGGACAAAAACAGAAGAGATTTAATCTTGACCACGTGCCGACGATCGAACCCAGGTATTCTGAAGGAGAAGTGCAGACAAGCACCAGTGTGCTATTTTCCTTCAACTCGAGTGAAAGATTCAGATCCAACTACTTGGCACATCTCCTGTACATTAGCACCTGACAGGATCCTGTTGGCATTAAAGTGAAGTGCAGCACAAATGTCCTTGTATTAATGACTGGTGTGAGGGCTGAAATTATAGATAAAACGGAAAAAAACTGGTGAAAAACAATAAGATTTGAAAATATAATAGCCCGAGAATTCCAAAACATCTAATTGTAACCCTCTTCATACAATGAGAACGTATCGTTGCCTCGGGGCTGGGGGGGTTGAGCGAGTGAGCATCGCTCCTTCACCCCGCCCCCCAAGACAGCGCTCCTTCCTCTGACGGGGGTGGGGCGCCGATTTATGTTTTCGCGTCCACCTGAAAAATGTGTGGTTGCGCAACTGTGTTTACCCTTATTAACTTCCTTAGAATTTCCACCCCTCCCACTTTCTTAAACGGGGTCTTTTGTGAAGTGCGCATGTTCCAAACGCAAGTTAACAGTGCTGAAAAAAATAATTAAAATATATTTCATTTTATTTTTATTACGAAATGAAATACATATTATTAAAAGTTAAAATAGCACAGCATATTGAAATAACCTATTAAATAAATAAATATATAAGAGATAAATCACGTTTCTGCCACTTCCGGAGCAGAAAACCGCTGCTCTCTGTCGTACTCAAAGGGAATAAGACACCTCTCAGGTTCTGCCCCGTGCCGTTTCCAGGTAAGGACCTGCTCCGATTAAACCCTAATTTACTAATCTACAAAGGAAATGTTTACTTGCAATTTCTGTGGCAATTTGGCTAAAACATTAAGACTTTATTTACTTCATTGTAAGCTACATCGAAATGAGCCGCGATGTTTATTTAAATGCGCTGCTGCTGGTTGCAAAGACACGTTCTTGCGTTATGAAGCGTTGAAGGCTCATTTTTATCGGAAACACAACACCTCTGGTCCTAGTAGCGTCGGAACGGTTGTTACCGACTTTAAATGCTCGTTGGCATTGTGTGACCACCAGTGTCAAACTACTAAGGCTCTAATAGCTCACTTGAAGCATCATATTGTGGAAGGGCGTGTTGTGAATTGTCCTTTCAGAGGATGCAAAAAAGTTTTTCATGTGAAGTCCTCGTTTACTGCCCACATTTCCCGGAAACACAGAGATCTTGCAGATAATATCCATGACTCATACAAATGTTCTGGTTCTCAGTCATTATCTGTTCACAATGATCCAGATAACATCGAGTCGCAAGGAAATGAGATTATTTTACAGACAGCTCCAAATGAAAGTGATAATGATATTACTGAGGATTTCAGTGATCTTTTTTTTAGAAATGTCTCTCTATTTTACTTGAAATTGCAAGGGCAGTTTCTATTACCAGCTTCAACCATCCAGAATATTGTTGAGGAGATACAAAATATACACGAGTTGGGCCAGACATACTGTTTGAGCAAACTTTGGTCACTGCTAAAAAATGAGACACCATTATCAGATGAAGACATCACCAACATTTGTGAGTCTGTCAAGGGATCTGATCTATTCTCTATATGCCATACTGGGCCGATGAGGACAGCACACTCAAGAGTGCAAACCTTCAAAAAAAACTTCAACTATGTTGAGCCTAAGAAAATATTTTTAGGAAGAGATGAAAACAGAACAGATAGGTTTGCCTACTATGTTCCTCTGAGGAAGACTTTGAAATGTTTGTTGGAGTCTGATCTGTGGAAGAAATCAAGGCAGCACACGTCTGAGTCTCCTTCAGACATTTTAAGTGACATTAATGATGGTCAGATATACAAATTCAACAACTTTTTTGTGGAGAATCCATCATGTCTCAAGCTAATACTGTACCAAGATGCATTTGAAGTGGTTAATCCTTTAGGCTCAGCAAAGACGAGACATAAGATATTAGCCGTGTATGTGTCTGTTGCCAACTTGCCACTTCATGTACGGTCTGACACAGACCACATGTCACTGGTTTTATTGTGCAAGGAAAAAGATTTCAAGGAATTTGGGCATTCTAAAGTTCTTTCTGAGTTACTAGAAGACCTGAGGCTGTTGGAGGAAAATGGGATTGTAATGGTTGATGAAACGGTAGTTAAAGGAACTGTATTTTGCATTGCTGGAGATAATCTAGGCTCACATTGCATTGGTGGGTTCTCTGAAAATTTCAGTCGCACACAGCATTTCTGCAGATACTGCTTAATAACCCGATCAGAATTTCAGGGTGAGGACCCAAATGTGTGTGGACCACTCCGCACTATTGACAGGTACAACTCTGCTCTTGATGAACTCCAGACAGCTGAGGAACCGGACGTAGAAGGTGTAAAGTTCAGGTCAATATTTAATTCTTTGAAATACTTTCATGTCTGTCTTCCAGGTTTACCTCCTTGTCTAGGTCATGACCTCTTTGAGGGAATTGTATCTTATGACCTGGCATTGTACCTGAAATATTTAATTAAGAAAAAGGGATGGTTCACTTACTCCACTTTGAACAGGCGCATTAAACAGTTCAAATATTGTGACTCTGATGCCTCCTCGAAGCCGTGTGAAGTCACTTATAACGCAGCAAAGCTCTCAGGACAGGCTACGCAGAACTGGAACCTTCTAAGGCTGTTGCCCCTCATTATTGGCGACAAAGTACAAGATACAGCAGATGATGTGTGGCAGTTGACTCTCCAGCTGAAAGATACTGTAGAGTTGATATGTGCTCAGAAAATTTCTTTGGCTCAGATTGCATATCTTGACGTTGTTATTCAAGAGTATTTGGAGACAAGAAAAGCGCTTTTCCCACAATGTAATCTAAAACCAAAGCACCATTATTTACGCCACTATCCAGCTCTGATTATAAAATTTGGACCCTTGATTAGACTATGGACAATGCGTTTTGAAAGTAAGCACAGTTATTTCAAGAGGTGTGCTAGACATTTGAAGAATTTCAAAAATCTCTGCCTCACCCTCTCTGAAAGACATCAGATGTTGCAGGCTTATGTTTCAGCAGGCCAAAGCGGTCAGACTATCTTACAGATTAAGTCTGGTTCTCCTTTTTACTCAACATTATACAGTAAATCAATTCAAGATGCAGTTAGGCAGTTTGACTTCACTGAGACCAACACAAATGTCTCATTTGAAATACTCTACAAGGGAACGTCTTACAAAAAAGGCCAATTTCTTGTAACAGGGAGCATGGAGGCAGTGGAGTTTGGTGAACTACAGCTTATATTGATAAATAATGAAACTGTCCATGTTCTGGTCTCGGTGTATATAGCAGAATTCCTTCCCGAGTATCACATGTACTCTGTTAGGAAAGATGATGAAAAGATGCAGTGTCTAAACATCTGTGACTTGATAGATTTCTATCCATTACCATCTTACATAAAGAATGGAAACAAAATGGTTCCACTGAAACACAGTGTGCTGTCACATTAAACCGGGGTTTTGAAAAGTTAAGTCCAGGACCCATTTGCAGCCTTTTGACTGTTTTTCTTTTCTTTTATCTTTTGCCAATGACGATAATCCCCTAATGAAACAGTTTTACTAATCCAGCATGACTGATGGAGTCTTTAGTTTTAATTAAGGCAAAATGAATGCAGAAAACATTAACTATTACCACAAAACATTGCCTACACATTTAAAAGTTTAAAGTATCAAAACTTTTTGCATTCTCTTGTGAGGACCACATGTATCCAGCAAGCCCTGCTGCACCCAGATTTACTTTGAATGAATTTATTCAATTTTGGAGACCTTTAAAATGTCCATAGTGGATCACTTTTTCTCAGTTGAGTAAGAAAAACTGATTAGTTTTTCTTTTTAGCCTCTTTTTTTCTATCACTTTTTTTCTTTGGCCCTTCACTTCTTTCAACTTCAATATTTTGCACCTTAGGACAGAAGGTTTGGACACCGCCATACTAATGATGTTTTGGAAGAAGTCTTAGGTTGTTATTTTTGTGTTAACTGGAGTTCTTTAACTGTTTTGTTCTCAGATATGGATGATGACTCCCGAAGCCTCACACGCAGGGTTATTTATGAGGGGTTGGCAGATCTCCCAGTCTCAACTCTACAGACTTTGGAGGACACACTAGAATCTTTGGGGGTGGAGACCAATGAAGATTTTCAGTATATTAATGAAAATGATCTGAGATCTGTACTAACACCAATTCAAGCAAGGAAGTTACTGAAAGCTTCGAAACAAACCAGTAGGTACATTATTACAGAGATATAGCAGCCTATCTTTACCTTTTGTTCATTACTATATACCTTTTATCATATAGCACAGACCAGTGGAATTTCCAGTGAGCCATCTCTGTCGTTGTCATCTCCTTCTACAACCAGCACATCGTCTGCCTCTTCATTTTCTATACATTCCACGCCAGTAGATTGGGTTGACACTTTTCAAATTCCTTGGAACAGGTTTCCAGAGAACTTGATTGAGTGTTTTGAGAATGAGGCAAGGCCGAAACCCCACCTTCGAAGAGAAATGATTCGGATTGTTGTTGCTTCAATGATGGAGGTGTGTGCTTCTCCTCGCAAGCAAGAAACCACAGAAGTGGCGAAAAAATTGATAGCAAAATATCCACTTTCACTCCAAGATATTATTGAAGGTGATATAGTGGGCCCAGGGTATTATTCACTCGTCAAGCAACTACAAAATCGTATAGAAAATTTGAGACGGGTTTCAAAACCAAAAATAAGGAAGCGTAAAAACATGTTAGATGAAGATGGCACAGTCCCACCAGAGCAAAATGCAGCTGTTCAGGACATTTACGGTTGTATAAAGTGGGACATGGAAGTCATGCCAATCCAGGAGACAGCAGAGACACAGAAAGAGAAAAAAGTCAAATTGAAAATGCTAAGTGAAGAAAATAACTTAAATTCGGACGAGATAAGAGATCTTATGCAGAGAACCTACTACACTCAAAGGAAAGAAATAAACCAGGGAAAAGACCTACAAATTATGGTGAAGGAGTGGCCCTTCCTGTTTCAGGAAATTGGTATGACGATCCACTTCCAGGAGCTTACTGGAGTAAATCTACTAGAGACTTTCCATAAAAATCTCGAAAAAAAGGGTAAAAGACTTCTGGACTACTTAAGGACTGTCTCGGCCCACAAAATTAAACGAGTTCTTCAAACTGTCCGAAACCTGGATATTCTGAGAGGACAGGTCCAGGGCTGCTCTAAAGAGTTGAAAGATCTTGTCCTCCTCCTTCTGTCTCATTTCAATGACAAAGAGGAAACCCTCTTCCACTATGTAGATGAGACATGCCTAGCAGGAGAAGTAAAAGTGGACAACTTGCCTGTCACACCATGCTTGATTGTATGTGGTAAGTAAATATGAATATTCACTGAGTAATTTTAAGAAAGAAATATTACACTGGTTAAAGTTTGTATAAGACTAATTGTTTTCTGGAATATTTTTTGTCAGGAACCTCCTGTTATACTTCCAAGAATTTTATGCTTGGCATTGACGGCAATGTTGTGAATGACCAAATACCAACCTTCACATCCGCTATATGTCTAATGTTAGCAAGTTACTTTTGCTTCAACATTCATTATCCGACTCATCTGGCCTCCACACTTGATTTCATTCAGAGGTAATATTCTTTTGTTTTCCTTCCCTCATTTAGATGAAGTCATATTTCATTACAGTGGTTGATTTTCATGTATTGAATAGGTGCTTCCTAAACATCAATCCAGACCGGGGGACAAAAGTTGAAACCAAGAAGAATAAGAAGAACGTGTCAGTGAACCCAAGGGTCCTTACCCTAATCTCTGAAATCGCAGATCATGAATGGAGAGGGACATATTAAAATGGACATAATAGTCCAGCAGAAATGTAAATTCTGATTTCTTACACACCACTTATAGAGCAGAATACAAATTTCACTGCAAGAATATGGTTTGCAATCTGGATGGATAGAATTTACATTTAGTTTTCATATTTCTTAGTTTTAGGATCTATTGAATTTATTTTAACAGGCTTGCTGTATGTTTTGCGGTAATTATAAATGCCTGAATATGTAGACAAGTTCAAGACAACAGCTACTTTTGTTTCCATCATTGTGAGAGGCTGTTCCTTTAGTTCAGTAAAATGAGAGAAGAGTGACTTGTATTATTTATTTTAAAATTGTAGATTCATTTAATTTAGATGCTCCATTAATATCTCAGCCAGGACTGCAACTAATGATTCTTTTGGCTATCAATAAATATGACAATCATTGAAACCCATACAAAATTGCACTGTAAGTCAGTAAATTTACGGTAAAAAATTGTAAAATGCCAGCAGTTACTGACCAGAATATTCACAGCATTATACTGCCGTAGAAAATACATGGCATTATCATAACTGAATAAACATATATCCTAAATAATTGTGACAGTCACGAATGTAGAAAATACAGAAATATAGTGTAAAAATATAAGTAATTGTAAAGTTCTTAAAAATTGTAATATTGCCAGCAGTTAATTACCCTAAACTTAACAGTAGCAATCAGCCAAAATTACAAATTTTGCTGATGTTTAGATCTACAATGTAAAAGCGTAAACAAGACTGCAAAATAATTTTTTACAAAGAACAGAATGCTGGTGTGATATTTTGGTTTCTTTTTTAATAATGCCTTTAATACACCAAACTGAAATCTCAGCAGTAGACCAGGCATCGATCTGGCGATCCACCGATTGCAAAGCAAACTCCTACAGCCAACGCCACCATCATTTATGAGAGCATTTGATCATTAACATTAAGAGAACTGTATGTTAGCCCCTCTTGCTTGAATGAAGCTGAAGTTGGTTTCCAATTGCTGCTTCCAATTTGGGAAATGGCTAAAGGGCAATTCCACCTAATTTTTCACTGCAATCAGCATCTTTAATTTACTCTAGCTAAAAAACTACAACACCTAGACTCTTCAAATCTGGACTAGATTATTCTCAACTCATATCAGAATATTTAGAACCAAGTGTGGGATTTGTAAAACCTTTATCTGATTTGTGAAACTTCAATAAAGAACAATTCTAGTGTTATCCAAAATCATACAAGTTGTAAAGTCACCCATCATTGAAGTTTCACAAATCCCACACTTGGTTTTAAATATTGTGCTATTAGTAGAGAATAGTCTAGAGCAGGGGTCCCCAAACTTTTTCCTGCGAGGGCCACATAGCTGTTCCTTTCTCTGCTCGGGGGCCGGTCTTAGTTTTTGGAGAAAGATACCTTAGAAACTTATTGTCGGCGGGGGGGGGGGGGGGGCTTGTTCTGTCTTTGAAACTGTCGACGGGGGGGGGGGGGGGGGGGGGGGGGTTGCTGACTACGACACATTCGCGGTCGCTTTTAGATAGATTTTTACCCAGAATGGAAATGGAAAAAAACCGTGAGTGAAACGGTGACTGGGACTGACTAGTATATATTTGAGGGAAAGTTAGTTTAACATCTGCTCAAGAGCCCCCTGGTGGTTGAAGAGAAATCCACAAACCAGAAAATACAATATATGAAAAAATACACTGAATGCTCTCTGGTATGAGGAGGCGGGCCAGATCCGGCATTGCCAGACCAAATGACGCAGGCCGTTAGTTTGGGGACCCCTGGTCTAGAGAGTTTTTCATTTTGTTATTGTGATAAATAGTAGGGTTTACAGTAAATGGAGACTGTTATTTGTCATGTAAACAAATAATTATCTAGTTTGCATTGCTGCTTGATCCTTCAGCATCAGCAGCAAGATTCTTTTAACTCTGTTCCTGTAGTGGTGTCCTGAACTCAACACAGTAAAGTCACTGTGCTAACTAAGGTTGCTAACTAGGGTGCTGAGAGCCCAGTAGGCCTGGTCCTTGTCAAGATGCTGCTACTGTCTTTGAAATCAAATTTCTGCTATTTTTGCACGTTCAGGAGGAGAAGGGCAACACATCACAGGTGAGTCCCTTTCACGGTTTCAACTGAAGTTAGCTAACTTTAACCAACTGACAAAGAAATGTGTAGTTTCTGAGCCATGCTGTTTATGTACATGCACTGCAGCTAGATATTTTTACTATATGGAACATTTAATCTTCACAGATGCAACACTTCCATTAATGTTTCTGTAGGAACGGCTGCATAGATTATATTTCTGGTCTACTTCAGACTACATGTGCTTAAAGTTATTGTTAATGGCAGAAGCAACTTTTTCCAAGTTTGGTTCAATAATTAATTTGAATTACTTTGAGTGTGAAATGTTCATGCATGCAAGTTAAATCTCTGAAGAACATGTTAGCTTTTGTTTCAATACTTTGGTAATACTTAGAAGTATAAAGCTTGGCATCAGAGATATTATTTAATATTTTCCTTTGACCTCTTGACTCTCACACCCAAAATACTTGCACTAAAGTCACTGGGTCCATGACAGTTGAAGGATTTGAAGATAAGAGAATTTAAATATTAATATTTTACAGCTTTTCTCAGTTTGGGTGCATCTCTCAGAACAGAATTGAAATTCTTAAAACTACCTGTTCAATCTTCAAATTACTGTGTCACTTCTGCACATCAAAACAATTAGTTTTGCAAGTTTTGCTTTTGTACATCATGTAGCTGGTTATGTACACTTCTATGCTTTTATAATTGTAATTTGCTTTTATCGTCTTGATCAAAATATGTTAACCCTCCTGTTGTCCTCGGGTCAAAATGACCCGCCACTGTGTTAAACCCCCCCCCCCCCCCAAAAAATCCCCTAAATGTAATTTTTTTAACTTGAGATTTTAAGACTTTTCCTAGATTGGCCCAGACAATAGAAAAGTTCAGTGTTGCTTTTATTCTCATTTCCATGTAAGCTGTACAAAAAAAGGTACAAAGATGGTCTTCAGGTCAAAATGACCCGTGAGGCAAATGGAGTTGAAATCAAGGTCACAGAGTTATTTACAAACCATAAAATGTTACAAAGTTTTAGTTGTGTCTCAGATCAATCAGTAGCAGAAGTGAGCAGAGAGTGGAAGGCCAATTTTCCGAGCCACAATGCCAGTCAAACTCTTTCACACCTACTCAAGACTGATGCGATTTGATGACCGTGAATCAAGACCAGCAAGACGTATGACAGACAAACTTGCAGCCATAAGAGAGGTATGGGGACAAGTGGGTGGAGCGGTTGCCCTACCTCTACAATCCAGAGCCTGATGTAACAGTGGATGAGCAACTGGTTCCATTTAGAGGTAATCTGTTTTCATATTTGTAATAAAAGTGATTTTCACTATTGATTTCTTTGACTGTTTTCTGTGACACTGATACTAATCACTGATGCTAATGTCTTTTGTCCAAAGGTTGTTGTCCTTTCCGGCAGTATATGCCCAGCAAGCCAGCAAAATATGGGATCAAGTCATGGGTGGCTTCTGAATCAAGCTATGCTTGGAAAATGCAAGTCTATACTGGGAAGTCAACCAGTGGATGCCCAGAGAAGAACCAGGGGTTGCGAGTTGTGCTTGATGTGACAGAGGGACTGAGGGGTCACAATGTGACATGTGACAATTTCTTCACTCTTATGAACTCGGACAGCAGCTCCTGAAGAGGAAGATCACCATGGTTGGTACAGTTCAAAAGAACAAGCCTGAGCTCCCCACCTGCACTGCTTGGGTCAAAGGAGAGAGAGGTCTTCTCCTCAAAGTTTGCCTTCACACCCACCACCACTCTAGTTTCCTACCTCCCAAAGAAAAACAAGAATGTAGTTCTTCTGAGCACACTGCACAAAGACGGCGACATTAGTGACCGTGAGGACAGGAAGCCAATCATCATCCTGGAATAAAACCGAAACAAAGGAGGTGTGGACAACCTAGATAAGGTGATTGGAGCATATAGCTGCAGAAGAATGACTGCCCGCTGGCCCCTGGTCATCTTCCACAACATCATTGATGTGTCCTCCTACAATGCCTTTGTGATTTGGATAGAGATCAACCCAACCTGGATGTCTCATAAGCACAACAAGAAGAGGGTGTTCCTGGAGCAGCTAGGAAAGGCACTTGTAACTCCACTCATTGAAAGAAGGAAGCATGTCCCCCACACAGAAGCCTCAGCAGCAGTTGTGAAAGCTATTCAGAGTGCAGCAGCTCCTGATCAACCTGAGGATCCATCTACCACAGCCACTTCCTCAGCTAAGCCAAGTAAGAGGAAGAGATGTCAGTTTCTGCCCTCAGACTGTAAAACACATACTTGTGTGCTGCAGGTGTAAGAATATATCTGCAAAGGCTGTGCACCTTGCATACTGCCCTACATGTGCCAATTAGTTTGAATGGGTTATGTTATTTTTCATATTTTTGTATTGTACATCCTCTGTTTCACTGGAGAAAAGTAAAAGAAAATTAGTCACTGTGATGAATAAAAATGCATTCGAAACTCATTTTGCACATTTTTTTTCTTAAGCTATAGAAATTCAAGTGGAGAGGGAAAGTCAAGTATTCACACATTTGTGGTGAGTGACAATATACAAGATAGAATTTGGTGTTTAAAATTCAATTAAGCTGCTTATATTGGGGGTTTATTGAAGACGGGTCATTTTGACCCGGAGGCTAAAGGGTGTATACAGAAAAATGAGGACAACAGGACAACAACGTGTCTGTGTTGAATTCTCACTTCCAAAATAGCATCAGTTCATTGTGTAGTCTTAACATGCATAAGTCTTAAAGTTGTCATAATGTGAATCATATATTAATTAATTTATATTCTATTATTTTCTAAATCTGTCCTGAATTGGTAAATTGCTCCCAAGTGAGTCCTGAGTTTCTCTAACAGGTCAGTGTATGAACCATTAGCTTCAACCAACGATCAACCAGTTTTCTGAAACAGATTGGAGGTGCATCTTGTGAACCATCAGTTGGCACATTATGCTCTATATAGTCAGAACACAACACAATGTTACATGTCTGAGAACTGATGAACAAGTATCTGGGCAGAGTGAACAGCCAGAGAGAAGAAGAGGAGTGAGGGCTGAGGAGGAAATAGTTGGGAGGAAAGCAGAAGAAGAGTCAGAAGAGGCTTGAGGACATCTGCCAGTTTCCATCAGTCCAACATCAGGACATGGCTGAGACCCACAACATGATGCTGATGGAGGTCCTCCCACCCTACTGTTCATTCCTTAACCCCACTGAGGAAAAAAGATTCCTCAGTGGAGTTAAGGAACAAAGTGACTATGGAAATTAAAATGTAATGTAATTTCTACAGCACTGTACAGTTTTCCTTGAGGAGATTGTCCTGTGGCTCCTTTTCTACTTTTTTTGTTCTCTGCATTTCTGTCTTTTTCTTTCTGAATCACCATGGCATGGTCCATGAATAAATTATAGCAAAAGCGTAAATCAGTGTTTCTCAATCCTGGTCTTCAGCGTCACCCTGTCCTGCAGGTTTAGGTATTTCCCTTCTGCCACACACCTGAATTGTATCTCTGGATGATTAACAAGCTTCTGCAGTACTTGATTGTCATCCAATCATTTGAATCAGCTGTTCTGGAGTAGAGGCACATCTAAAACATGCAGAGCAGGGGGGCGTTGAGGACCAGGGTTGAGAAACACTGGCGTAAATGATCCTTTTGTAGTCTCTTCTCATGACTAATCGATTTGACTGTCTTATCTGTACATAGAGAGACTATAACTTATTATTTTAAAGTTTTAGTTGTGTCTCAGATCAATCAGTAGCAGAAGTGAGCAGAGAGTGGAAGGCCAATTTTCCGAGCCACAATGCCAGTCAAACTCTTTCACACCTACTCAAGACTGATGCGATTTGATGACCGTGAATCAAGACCAGCAAGACGTATGACAGACAAACTTGCAGCCATAAGAGAGGTATGGGACAAGTGGGTGGAGCGGTTGCCCTACCTCTACAATCCAGAGCCTGATGTAACAGTGGATGAGCAACTGGTTCCATTTAGAGGTAATCTGTTTTCATATTTGTAATAAAAGTGATTTTCACTATTGATTTCTTTGACTGTTTTCTGTGACACTGATACTAATCACTGATGCTAATGTCTTTTGTCCAAAGGTTGTTGTCCTTTCCGGCAGTATATGCCCAGCAAGCCAGCAAAATATGGGATCAAGTCATGGGTGGCTTCTGAATCAAGCTATGCTTGGAAAATGCAAGTCTATACTGGGAAGTCAACCAGTGGATGCCCAGAGAAGAACCAGGGGTTGCGAGTTGTGCTTGATGTGACAGAGGGACTGAGGGGTCACAATGTGACATGTGACAATTTCTTCAACTCTTATGAACTCGGACAGCAGCTCCTGAAGAGGAAGATCACCATGGTTGGTACAGTTCAAAAGAACAAGCCTGAGCTCCCACCTGCACTGCTTGGGTCAAAGGAGAGAGAGGTCTTCTCCTCAAAGTTTGCCTTCACACCCACCACCACTCTAGTTTCCTACCTCCCAAAGAAAAACAAGAATGTAGTTCTTCTGAGCACACTGCACAAAGACGGCGACATTAGTGACCGTGAGGACAGGAAGCCAATCATCATCCTGGAATAAAACCGAAACAAAGGAGGTGTGGACAACCTAGATAAGGTGATTGGAGCATATAGCTGCAGAAGAATGACTGCCCGCTGGCCCCTGGTCATCTTCCACAACATCATTGATGTGTCCTCCTACAATGCCTTTGTGATTTGGATAGAGATCAACCCAACCTGGATGTCTCATAAGCACAACAAGAAGAGGGTGTTCCTGGAGCAGCTAGGAAAGGCACTTGTAACTCCACTCATTGAAAGAAGGAAGCATGTCCCCCACACAGAAGCCTCAGCAGCAGTTGTGAAAGCTATTCAGAGTGCAGCAGCTCCTGATCAACCTGAGGATCCATCTACCACAGCCACTTCCTCAGCTAAGCCAAGTAAGAGGAAGAGATGTCAGTTCTGCCCTCAGACTGTAAAACACATACTGTGTGCTGCAGGTGTAAGAAATATATCTGCAAAGGCTGTGCACTTGCATACTGCCCTACATGTGCCAATTAGTTGAATGGGTTATGTTATTTTTCATATTTTTGTATTGTACATCCTCTTGTTCACTGGAGAAAAGTAAAAGAAAATTAGTCACTGTGATGAATAAAAATGCATTCGAAACTCATTTTGCACATTTTTTTTCTTAAGCTATAGAAATTCAAGTGGAGAGGGAAAAGTCAAGTATTCACACATTTTGTGGTGAGTGACAATATACAAGATAGAATTTGGTGTTTAAAATTCAATTAAGCTGCTTATATTGGGGGTTTATTGAAGACGGGTCATTTTGACCCGGAGGATAAAGGGTGTATACAGAAAATGAGGACAACAGGACAACAACGTGTCTGTGTTGAATTCTCAACTTCCAAAATAGCATCAGTTCATTGTGTAAGTCTTAACATGCATAAGTCTTAAAGTTGTCATAATGTGAATCATATATTAATTAATTTATATTCTATTATTTTCTAAATCTGTCCTGAATTGGTAAATTGCTCCCAAGTGAGTCCTGAGTTTCTCTAACAGGTCAGTGTATGAACCATTAGCTCAACCAACGATCAACCAGTTTTCTGAAACAGATTGGAGGTGCATCTTGTGAACCATCAGTTGGCAACATTATGCTCTATATAGTCAGAACACAACACAATGTTACATGTCTGAGAACTGATGAACAAGTATCTGGGCAGAGTGAACAGCCAGAGAGAAGAAGAGGAGTGAGGCTGAGGAGGAAATAGTTGGGAGGAAAGCAGAAGAAGAGTCAGAAGAGGCTGAGGACATCTGCCAGTTTCCATCAGTCCAACATCAGGACATGGCTGAGACCCACAACATGATGCTGATGGAGGTCCTCCCACCCTACTGTTCATTCCTTAACCCCACTGAGGAAAAAAGATTCCTCAGTGGAGTTAAGGAACAAAGTGACTATGGAAATTAAAATGTAATGTAATTTCTACAGCACTGTACAGTTTTCCTTGAGGAGATTGTCCTGTGGCTCCTTTTCTACTTTTTTTGTTCTCTGCATTTCTGTCTTTTTCTTTCTGAATCACCATGGCATGGTCCATGAATAAATTATAGCAAAAGCGTAAATCAGTGTTTCTCAATCCTGGTCTTCAGCGTCACCCTGTCCTGCAGGTTTAGGTATTTCCCTTCTGCCACACACCTGAATTGTATCTCTGGATGATTAACAAGCTTCTGCAGTACTTGATTGTCATCCAATCATTTGAATCAGCTGTTCTGGAGTAGAGGCACATCTAAAACATGCAGAGCAGGGGGGCGTTGAGGACCAGGGTTGAGAAACACTGGCGTAAATGATCCTTTTGTAGTCTCTTCTCATGACTAATCGATTTGACTGTCTTATCTGTACATAGAGAGACTATAACTTATTATTTTGAGTCACTGATATGTTAACAGACAGGATTTTAAGAGCTGAACTAAGGATTTTGAAAGCAAACAAATGCTATTTTTCCTGTTTCTACAAATTGTTTTGAGAAATGCGCTTACTGTTTTGTAAATGCCAACAATGACTCGAGAAATGCACCAAAAGTGACTGAGAAAAACTAACCTAGCATAAATTGTCTCAGCTGTATCAATTTGTTTGCCTGTATGAAAAGTGTTCACATTTACAGCTTTGTTTCTGCTAGCTTGCAGGAAATGTAACTTACATAAATGGTTGAAGACAACCTATTGGCCTTCATGAGACTCAGATAAATGGTGAGTATCTATTTCATAAATTGCCTAAAACAGTTATATTTGTTTTTAGTTTGTGTATTTTGTCTGGTTGCAGACCAGAGGATCACACCTGTTGACAACAAACAAAGGTTTTACTGAATTTTCAGTCAGAAATGATCACACCACCTGGTTGAAGTACCTGTGTCCATATGCAAGTCAACAAAGGTGAAACAAACATTTAAGCGAATAAGATGTTCATGTAGTGCATCTTTCTAACTTTTTCTTTTTGTTTTCCAGCAGAGAGGAAACACCCGATTGACAACATGCGAGTCTCAATTTCAACCTGTGACTGGGAAGACTACAACCATCCTGAGCAACGTCTGATCTCAGCGACTTGTGACTCTCAACCCAGAACAAGAATCCTTT
The DNA here is from genome assembly GCF_003331165.1 of Xiphophorus hellerii. Classification (NCBI taxonomy): domain Eukaryota; kingdom Metazoa; phylum Chordata; class Actinopteri; order Cyprinodontiformes; family Poeciliidae; genus Xiphophorus; species Xiphophorus hellerii. The sequence goes on along the minus strand of NC_045672.1, from coordinate 1,108,705 downwards.
TATCACCATTTTGTCTTCTACAATATGTTATCTCTTATGTGGACACATACTGTTTGTTTTGTTTTTGTTTTCCAGATCTCAGTAATACCGTGAGGAAACTGGACATAAAATAGAATCAGTTCTTTTTTTAACTTGACTTTTTAAATAGAAATTGTTTCTTTAAGTGGATTACTCGTAATCTGTATTTTTGTTTAATTAGAAATTATTTTCTTTATAACTTTCTGTATAGAAATGCTTGACAAGTTACACTTCCTTGGTTGTTGTACTATAATTTGTATGGTAAAATTCTGGTAGGAACAGAGACCAGTAATTTACCATAAGTTTTTTTTGGGGGGGAGGGTTTACAATAAAATGTCAATATATCATACAGTCTGGATGTGTTTTTCACTCATGTAGATATTATGCCTCAGTCAGCATGACCGTATTTACTACGGCAAAACCACATTTTATTTTTTTTTATTTTAGGAAGTACGGTATTTTACCGTATTTTAAAAATACGGTAGAATCCTGCATTTACAACATACGGTAAAAAACTGGCAGCTGTGGTTGCCAGAATTTTACCGTATATTAAAAATACGGTAAAATCCTGCATTTACAACATACGGTAAAAACTGGCAGCTGTGGTTGCCAGAATTTTACCGTATTTAAAAATACGGTAAAATCCTGCATTTACAATACGGTAAAAAACTGGCAGCTGTGGTTGCCAGAATTTTACCGTATTAAAAATACGGTAAAATCCTGCATTTACAACATACGGTGAAAAACTGGCAGCTGTGGTTGCCAGGATTTTACCGTATATTAAAAATACGGTAAAATCCTGCATTTACAAAATACGGTAAAAAACTGGCAGCTGTGGTTGCCAGAATTTTACCGTATTTTAAAAATACGGTAAAATCCTGCATTTAGCAAATACGGTAAAAAACTGGCAGCTGTGGTTGCCAGAATTTTACCGTATTTCAAAAATACGGTGAAATCCTGCATTTAGCAAATACGGTAAAAAACTGGCAGCTGTGGTTGCCAGAATTTTACCGTATTTTAGAAATACGGTAAAAAACTGGCAGCTTTGGTTGCCAGAATTTTACCGTATTTTAGAAATACGGTAAAAAAATGGCAGCTTTGGTTGCCAGAATTTTACCGTATTTTAGAAATACGGTAAAAAAATGGCAGTTTTGGTTGCCAGACTTTTACCGTATAAAGACGGTAAACTTCTGGCAACTCAGCTGCCAGTTTTTTACCGTAAAATGAGGCCGTTTTTTTTTACAGTGTACAGACGTTGTTGCTGCTGCTGGCAAAGTAGTTTAGAGGCTGACTGGAAGCGCCCTTACCTTCTCTGAGCAAGTGCGAGTAGATGATCCAGAGGAGAAGTAGGCAGCAGAGCGACGCCCCTCCACCTGAGGACAGCGTCTTGGCCGCAGACTGCATTCTAGCCTGTCAGCCGCTTCGGATTTATCCAAACTTTAAACGCCTGTAAGCGCTTCTCAGATGCCGATTATCCAGTGGCGTCCCCAAAGCCTGACGTAGGCATCCATTTTGAGGGTATAATGGACGAGGGACTGATAACAATCCCCCCTTGCTTTTTTTTTAATAATAATAATAATAAATTCCCTCCGTCAGCCGCATATCCATCCAGGCTGCGCAAACAAGCGACAATGTTCCCAGATCTGGCCAAGTTTTGCGCAGCTGCGGCGCCAGAAGCCTGGATTCACTACAGAAAATGTTTTAAAAATTTAAAAGTGTGTGGATGAAGAGAGGGTGGGCAGTAGCAGAACCCCCCTCGCAGTTTTTATTCCTCGCAAAGAGATGCGGATGATGGTAGTAAATTCAGCCGCCCAGCACCCCATGAACGCCGCTGTCACTTCTGCTCTTCGTCCTCCGAGCTGCGCACTCCTCTTATTGTTATTCCCGGCCAACTTCTGAATCCGCGTCTGGTTCTACACGGAGAGGCGCGCGTGAAGCCGGGCGGACATGACGAACATACCAAACAGCAGCGGAAACTTGTCAGAAAACGGGACACTCCGGTGCGCCATCTCTAAACTCACCCCTTAAAATGAGAACAATCCGAAATGAGATCACTGAAACGCGGCCAAAAGCCGCAAGTGCGTCATTGCGTGGCCGCATGCACATCGGCGCAGTGAAATGTCGCGTCAAAATGGAAAAAAAAAAAGAAATTTACATTAAAGAAGAAGAGGAGCAGTGAGGGTCTCACGCAGCTCACCCCCTGTGGATAAAACGCGCTGGTTCCAGGCGGTGCGGTGAAGTTGGGAGCTCTTGTCACCTGTATGAGCCTTTCTGTAGAAATCTGTGGAAATTTCCCAGCGATGAAGACTCGTTGCTTTGATTTCTATGATAACAAAACGCCTCGCAGTCAAGCTGGCTGTCTCATTCTATTCCGTGCTGCTGCATTAACATGCAGGCAGGGTTGAGGAAGAAGAGGAAGCGTTGGGTCTTTGCTGCTGCACCCTGAGTTGAGTTCCAGTGCGTCCAAATAATCCGTCTCCAACCCTATCAGACAGTGCCCTCCCTTCTTGCTGTAAAATAAACCACAGATCTACTAGGCAGTAAATTCAAAACTTGACAAGTGTCTTTGCTTGTCTAGACTCCTGAAGATCTTCGCAGGAGCTCCGCTGGGGAAGTGAAAAGTATCAGGGAAGGGTTGGCATCCTTTTCCCCTATTTTACAACAGCTTTAAGAGACAGAGTGGAGAGGAAAATGCCATGAGTTACGTTTAATTTATTCGTCCCGATGTAAAATGACCAGGAGGGAAACGCTGACATTTCTTGTCCCATCTTCACCCAACCTCCCAATGTGCCAGTTCTTTGCTAAGAACTGTGAAGAGAGAAGTACCGAACCGAAATACTGTAGATGGCTGTTAATATTAATTCAACATTTGGAAGCGTGATCAGCAGCTTCCTTCACTTCCTCTGCTACCATTGCTAAAACTACAGGCAGACTACAATCTGGAGCAGAAGATTAACGTCATTGTTCACAACTCCTCCTGTTGACTGATTGGTCCAGTTGAAATTCTACCTAAGGCAATCCACTTCAATGGGAGAAATCCCAGACAGAGCACTGAAGAGAGATGAGAATCGAGCAGAACTGCAGAGGAAGGCGATGGCCAGACTGGGTCTGCAGCCTAGCCATGCCCAGGACAATCAAAATCTGACCAAAGATTTATTCATGCTTTCACTGATCAGTGGGCCAATCACTCCCAGCCTCAGCTCATATATTTACTACAGCATGAGAAACTTACCTGAGCTTTACGATACACAAAGACTTGTTGCCATAGCAACTGGCAACAACACAACTTTATGTATCAGGATTCAGCACCAATAACACTCAAACATTAACCCCACATAGAGCAGAACATTCAGTTCATTACAGTTTTATATTTTTAGGCTTGTTGTGTATTTGAGATTATTAATAAGTGATTGCTGTGGTCAATTAGCCACCGCTGCTATTAGCCACGCTTACACAACGGTGGTTGTTTAAATTTTCTAATTTAAACACCTGCTTTACTGATGATCTGTCAGTTTTTGTGTTGGTCGCCATTTTTATTTATAAGCTGAACCAAAACACATCTTATTCCACAGCACATCTATTTGATAAGTTTGTCAAAGTCAAGCACAACTGACCTTCTTCCCTCTCCCTCGCTATTGTTTTTTCTTAGTTAAAACTTATTTCTGACCTTGTTATCTAGTCTTAGTGTAGACAGTTCATAGCAAAACACTGCATCCTTTTTTATACGAGCTTACGTTTAGTCTAGCAGGAAATGCGGGCAGGAACTTGCGTGGGTGACATGCTGGCAAGGAGTCTAGTTTAAAATAACATTGGAGCTCATTTAAGAATATTGTAATATACTGTATATCGTGTATTGTAATAGCAAAAATATATCAGGATATTTGATTTCTTCATGTCCCCCAGCCATAAAGAGAGTGGTGTGTTTACATGTGCTAGCTGAGTTTCCACTCTGCTAACGTTTTCTGGTCTCCTGCATATAGAGTTCTCTTCTCTCCATGATCCTGTGGCTGAAGCTGCCATGGTTTTGCTTAAATACCTGGCCTACATGCATGACTGCCCTTTAACCCAGACAAAGGTTTAAAGGTTTTATTGAACAATGAGAATGAGCTTAATGAAGTAGCAGTTTCTTTAATGTCACAGAGTGGAGTTACTCTTCTGTTTTAGGACCTGAAGGACTTGTTGTAATTAATCAAACTAGTATGTCTTATTGCAGGAAATGCCATGGAACCTCAAGAACACTGGAGGTACATATGAAGACCATGATCTAAAGATCACAAGCAAGACCTGCTCTGAAAAAAACAAGCTAAAATCAGACAACGTTGCAAATGAAACTGAGTTGCTGTTGCTGGTTGGACACAAAACCCCTGAAATTTGTCTGATGTAAAACAATTCTACAAAGGTAGTCATAGCAATGTAAGAAATGTATTGTTAATTATTGCAAATGCTTGGTGGCACCTGTTTTAAGTGAACAAAGATGTTCCTAGTGTCATTAACATAACTAGCTAGCAAGAATATTATTATGCAGCATCCTTTTGCCATCTAACAGTGCTTTATTTAATTGTTGAGGTTGTTGTTTAGTTTAAAATGGCGGTCTGTGAAGAAAGTGTCATGAAGTGCGGGTGTGAGGTGGTGAGGTAGAGGCAGCGGAGGTGGCGGCTCCGGAAAGCGACGAGGGGCCGGGTTCACCGGCGGCTCACGTCGCTGTCTCCGGGCAGACAGCGGAGGTGACGGATCCGGAAGGCGACGAGGGGCTGGGTCCACCGGCGGCTCACGTCGCTGTCTCCCCCGGCGTGAGTAACGGCGGGGGCCGAATCCGGAGGGCTTTGGGGTGGTGACTGGTGGGATCTGACATTTTCTAAATGCCAGGGTATAGTCTGAGTCCAGTCCCATCTCCCCCAGCAGCAGCGGAGATGGCAGGATCTCTACGTCCTTGTAGAGATCCCGCTGAGCCAACTCCAACTGCTGCTGGAACCATGCCTCCTGGTCGTGCTGGGCCATATGCTGCATTCTCACCGTTCGGTCTGGTCGGGTCCTACTGTCACCACCCCAAAGCCCTCCGGATTCGGCCCCCCGCCGTTACTCACGCCGGGGGAGACAGCGACGTGAGCCGCCGGTGGACCCGACCCCTCGTCGCCTTCCGGATCCGTGACCTCCGCTGTCTGCCCGGAGACAGCGGCGTGAGCCGCCGGTGAACCCGGCCCCTCGTCGCTTTCCGGAGCCGCCACCTCCGCTGCCTCTACCTCACCACCTCACACCCGCACTTCATGACAGTAGGACCCGACCAGACCGAACAGTGAGGCACGCTGATTTTTACTTTTCACCATGGACCCGGAGGAGTTAAAGGAGCTGACGGACACGATCAGAGAGTATGAGGAGGCAATGGCCAAGCCGTACGCTGCCGGCCGACGCCTCGGTTTCGCCATCCGCTTAGGGCTCTTGCTGGACTACTGGGTTCCTCGTTTTCCGCACCCGGGGTTGGTGGAGTTGCAGAGGGAGGCAGAGTGGGAGCGTATGGCGGCTCTAGCCGTCATGGCTGGCGAACCTCTGCCTCCCAAGCCGCACAGTTTCTCCGCCAGCCCAGATCCTGCTCCAGTTCCGGGACCAGCACCTCCAGCTCCACCTCCGCTGTCTGCCCGGAGACACCGACGTGAGCCGCCGGCAGACCCGGCCCCTTGTCGCTTTCCGGAGCCGCCACCTCCACGGTCAGCCCGGAGACAGCGACGTGAGCCGCCGGCAGACCCGGCCCCTCGTCGCTTCCCGGAGCCGCCACCTCCACGGTCAGCCCGGAGACAGCGACGTGAGCCGCCGGTGGACCCGGCCCCTTGTCGCCTTCCGGAGCTGTCACCTCCGCAGCCGGTTCCCAGGCTTCGCTGCGGCTCGCCCCCGCAGCCGGTTCCCTGGCTTCGCTGCGGCTCGCCCCCGCAGCCGGTTCCCAGGCTTCGCTGCGGCTCGCCCCCGCAGCCGGTTCCCAGGCTCCGCTCCGGCTCGCCCCCGCAGCCGGCCCCGAGGCTCCGCTCCGGCGCACCTCCAGCTCCACCTGAGGCCGTTTCAGCCGGCGTTCCAGCCGGCGCACCCGAGGCCGTTTCAGCCGGCGTTCCAGCCGGCGCACCCGAGGCCGTTTCAGCCGGCGCACCTCCAGCTCCACCCGAGGCCGTTTCAGCCGGCGTTCCAGCCGGCGCACCCGAGGCCGTTTCAGCCGGCGTTCCAGCCGGCGCACCCGAGGCCGTTTCAGCCGGCGTTCCAGCCGGCGCACCCGAGGCCGTTTCAGCCGGCGTTCCAGCCGGCGCACCCGAGGCCGAATCAGCCGGCGTTCCAGCCGGCGCACCCGAGGCCGAATCAGCCGGCGTTCCAGCCGGCGCACCCGAGGCCAAATCAGCCGGCGTTCCAGCCGGCGCACCCGAGGCCGAATCAGCCGGCGTTCCAGCCGGCGCACCTTCCGAGACTCCCAGTGCTCCTTCCGAGACTCCCAGCGTTCCTTCCGAGACTCCCAGTGTTCCTTCCGAGACTCCCAGTGTTCCTTCCGAGACCCAGACCCCCAGCGTTCCTTCCGAGACTCCCAGCGTTCCGACTCAGACTCCCAGTGTTCCTCCAGAGACCCTGACCTCCAGCGTTCCTCCTGAGACCCTGACCTCCAGCGTTCCTCCTGAGACCCTGACCTCCAGCGTTCCACCCGAGACCCTGACCTTCTGCGTTCCACCCGAGACCCTGACCTTCTGCGTTCCACCCGAGACCCTGACCTTCTGCGTTCCACCCGAGACCCTGACCTTCTGCGTTCCACCCGAGACCCTGACCTTCTGCGTTCCACCCGAGACCCTGACCCTCTGCGTTCCACCCGAGACCCTGACCCCCAGTGTTCCACCTGAGACCCAGACCCCCTGTGTTCCGACTGAGACCCCCTGTGCTCTGACCGAGACCCCGACTCTCTGTGCTCCAGAGAGCAGACGACGAGCCTCGGGGGGCTCGTCGTCGCCGTCTGTGGGCGGCCCCAGGGACTCATCATTCCCGCCTCCAGCGCCGCCGACGGCTGTCGGGCCGCCTCCGTGGTTCCCGCCTCCAGCGCCGCCGACGGCTGCCGGACCGCCTCCGTGGTTCCCGCCTCCAGCGCCGCGGACGGCCGCCGGACCGCCTCCGTGGTTCCCGCCTCCAGCGCCGTGGACGGCCGCCGGACCGCCTCCGTGGTTCCCGCCGCCGCGGACGACCGCCGGACCACCTCCGTGGTTCCCGCCTCCTTTGCCTCCGCCCACCCAGTGGGTAGTTTTTTGTTGTTTTTGGACTCTTGGCCCTCCCTGTGTTTCTGCCCACAATGGTGGGTTGTTTTTTTTTTTTTCTGGACTCTGGCCCCCCGTCCAGCGCCCCTCCGCCCGCCCTTGTTGTGTTTTGTTTTGTGGGCGTCTGGTAGCCGCCCTTGAGGGGGGGGGTACTGTCAGGATCTGTGTTTTTCTGTGTTTATTTAGAGTTTTCTGTGTCCTTAAGTCTCTTCGTTGTCCTGTCCTCCCCTTGATTGTTCCCAGGTGTGTCTCGTTTCTGTGATTACCCTCCCGTGTATTTAACTCCACCTGTGTTCCTTGTTCCTCGTCGGGTCCTCGTCAACGTCAATGTTCAGTCTAGTCCTGGTCAGTGTTTCCTTGTGCCTGCTGCTCATTGTTTTGGACTAAGTTTTCGTCATTAAATCTTCATATTCTTTATGCCTGGGTCTGCTGCCTCTGCCTCACCACCTCAACCCCCGCACTTCATGACAGAAAGACAAGGTTTCTTCCACATTGACCAATGTACCAATGTATGGTTAAAAATAAAAAAAACTTTCCAACTTCAGTCCCAACAGCAAAAATGCAGCAGTCAAATGGTTAAAAGAAATAACCAAGTAGTTTTTTGAGTGCAGTGCCCAAATGATCCAATGTCTAAGTGCACTTGCTTCACTATCTGCTAGACAAAAAGAAGCAAAGCGCAGAAGAGGCTCGTATCTCTTGAGAGAGTGCTAAAGCTCTCTGGCTGCATAAAGACCAAAACTATAATTCACCAACCCTCATGCTAGCATTCCCCAGATTCCTTGACCAGTGAATGTGCACTTTATTAGCAGATGTAGAGATCCCCCGTGTGTGCTTCTGTGCTGTCAGCTTTTCCCTCAATGGCTTTTATGATGACGTATCAGTTGGGGCCAAGGTCTGTCACATCAGCTTAGCACCACATGAAAAATTACTGAGGGCCCTCTCTCTGTAAAGATGGTGCATTGTACTTTGTTGGAAAAATACAGGAAAACTTTTTTCAGGGTGTTTTTTCACCTTCAGGTCTTGGTGTTATTTAGAGCGCCTAATATTTGTGCATTATGGAAAACAAACTGCAGCAGCTTTACTTGGCGTACAGGGTGGTGTCACTAGAGGGAGAGTTCGGCTGCTGGGGGAAGGGTTTGCTTTTCTGCAGCTGGGCTCAGCCAGCGATCCAGGTTGGAAACCATGTTTCAGTGTGTCTGAGTGAAGGCCCAGCATGGGCTGCCATGTAATTAGTAATAATCCATCACTGTGACTGACAGGCTCACAGAAACTGTCACTTTTTCTGATGCATCATTTTTATTTTTCAGGGTTTTTGCTAATTCACACACTTGCTTTTAATTGTTTTCAGACAAATGTGAACTATACTAATAGTACTGTTTAATACATTAAAGTGACTGAGTTCAATTAAAAATAGCAGATTTCAGGGATTTTATTTGGGTTTATTCATAAATTGCAGTTTAAATGCATTCAATGTATTTTATGCTTCCCCTAATAAATAAATTGTTTGATCTAATTTAAAATAACATTGAATGATAAGTACAAAAGCTTGATCAACTTATGGGTGTGTAAAGCTGTAAAATATTTACAATTAGCTCCAACTAAACCACAATGATACCAATGTTGTAAGTGAAGCCAGAATTAATAGAGCACGCAGTACTTCAATCTGGAGAGACTCAGACGGAGATGAGAAGACAATTAGAAGAGTTTGTTGACAAACAGAATTTAAAGTCTTTGGCGCTCGGGCCCTGGCTGGGGATAACGGTTATCGCAGCGTTAGCAATAGGCTTCAGATGAGCATCCCCGATGCTGTTAGGAACGTCATCCCCCAGGGCCCGGCACTGGTGGTGGAGGTTGAAGAAGGGTGCGGGCCTCAGGACCGGGCGAATGGAGGAGAAGGGGTGGTGGTGGGTTGAGCTCGGCTGGAGAGCGAAGGACGCCATGAATGAAGGTCCTTATCAGCTGGGACTTGGTCGATGATTGGACGTGACGTGGCTTGGTCCGGCGTTGATAGGTCGACGATTGTGGGCAGGTCGCTTCAATTAACAGGTCCCGGTGGGGATAAAAGAGTCTTCCAGTTTGAATTTGCGCCTAGGCTTCATTTCAATCTGGAGAGACTCAGACGGAGATGAGAAGACAATTAGAAGAGTTTATTGACAAACAGAATTTAAAGTCTTTGGCGCTCGGGCCCTGGCTGGGGATAACGGTTATCGCAGCGTTAGCGATAGGCTTCAGATGAGCATCCCCGATGCTGTTAGGAACGTCATCCCCCAAAAAGAGGCCGAGGCCGGGGCCGAGGCCGTGAATATAAGGCATAAAGTAAAAAGGGGAAAGAAGTTGCGCTGACTTTGGCTACCGAGTTAATAACGTAAAGGAAGTGACGTGACGCTAAAGGAGAGGGAGAGTAGGATGGGAAAGTGAAGACCAGCTGGGAATGCTGCAGGGCAAGAGATGGAAGAATACACAAAACACAGGGCATGGGGACGTGGTGTGAGAGCCGGCTGGGGATATGGCAGTACGAGGGAGGAAGGGATGTTGGAAGGTGACGGCCGGCTGAGGACACAACGGGGCATAGAGTAGCAGAACGCAGGGTATGGGGATGCTGGAGGATAAGCCGGCTGGAAATGCTGCGGGGCTAGTGGAATGGACGTGGGCGGGCGATAGCCGGCTGAGGACACGGCAGGGCATGATGATAGGAAAGCCGGCAGGGAATGCGTAGGGCGAGAATGAAGGGATACAAGCGGGGCTTAGAAGAGGGGATGCTGGTTTAAAAAACGCCAGCATTAACTAATGCAGGGTATAGGATGGAGGGAGCAGGGCATAAGATGAGGGGATGCTGGTTTAAAAAACGCCAGCATTAACTAATGCAGGGTATAGGATGGAGGGAGCAGGGCATAAGATGAGGGGATGCTGGTTGAAAAACGCCAGCATTAACTAATGCAGGGTATAGGATAGAGGGAGCAGGGCATAAGATGAGGGGATGCTGGTTGAAAAACGCCAGCATTAACTAATGCAGGGTATAGGATGGAGGGAGCAGGGCATAAGATGAGGGGATGCTGGTTGAAAAACGCCAGCATTAACTAAAGCAGGGTGTAGGATAGAGGGAGCAGGGCATATGATGAGGGGATGCTGGTTGAAAAACGCCAGCATTAACTAATGCAGGGTATAGGATGGAGGGAGCAGGGCATAAGATACGGGGCAGCTGGCTAGAAAAAGAAGCCAGCTGGTAGCGGCAGGGCTTAGGAGGTAACGATGACATGGAAGGGACCAGCAGAGGAAGGAACAGGACAAGGGATGAGGGGCAGCTGGTTAGAAAAAGAAGCAAGCTGGAAGCGCAGCGAGGCATTAGAGGAGAGAGGCAGATGGCTGAAGGACAGCTGGGAATGGTTCGAGGCATAGGGAGAAGTGACGCTGGGAGAAGGGTGATTGCTATGGGTGAGCGGGGACACAGCGGGGCAAGAGAAGGTGGAATGCTGATAGGTGAAGGCCAGCGGAGGTGAAATAATGATACTATGGAGTGATATTACTGATAGAGAATGAAATCCCCCAAAAAAGAGCTGAGGCCGGGGCCGAAGCTCAGAATTAGAGGCGGGAGGAGCTAGGCTAACTAGGGGCTTACAGGCTGTGTCTCGAGGAGTAATTAGAAGATAATTGCAGAGATAGAGGTAAGAGATGAGAAGATGGTAGATGAAGGTGAACAAAGGTAAAGTGGATGCTATGGAAAGATATATTAGCTGGTGGAAGGAAGCTAGCTGTGGGATATTGAGATAGCGAAAAGAGGATGGGAGAATGGATAGACTAGAGTGAGAAAATAACTGCCTGCTACTGGAGATGGGATGCTGATGCTAGGATCAGACTCACAGGGTGACGTTAGAGGAAACGGGCAAAAGACAAGATCATACTAGAATGAACCTGAAAATAAAGGTGTGAAGGACATGCATCACATTTGCTGCATAAGAGTGTGCACTTTTGCCTGAGGTTGACCAACCACCACCAGTGGATCGTGCAGTGCTCATCTGGCACTGAGGGAAGCTGCGAACACGGAGGAGAGATACTTATTACGTGAAAAGAATGCTGAAGATGAACTGGGGATTTTTATATATATGCCCATATATAAATTATGTAAAACTTTTGCACTTATTGGATTGCAATGACTCGCCAGATCTAGATCATCATCCGTGTGTTTATCTTCAGTTGCATTGGTTACTGCCACGCGACTTCTCGGGTCTTTCCAACAAATCAATCGAACGCTGCAGCTGATCAGAAATGCTACTGATCGCGTTCTCGCTAAAACCAGGAAGATGGAGCACAAAACGCCAGTTTTAAGATCCCGACACTGGCTCCCTGTTGCCCAAAGAATTGACTTTGAAATACCATTGTTAGTTTGCAAATCACTGAACAACTTGGCACCACGAAACAATGAAGATCTGCCGTAAAGCATCAACCTCCCAGGCTCATGAGGTCTTTCGGTTTGAGCCTGCTCTACGACCCCGGGACCAGACCAGAAAGAGATGCAGCATTCAGCATCTAAACCCCGCGGACTGGATCAACTCCCGGGAGACCTTAAAACAGCTGAAACGCGACTTTGATTAATCTCGACTAAAACCCGCCTGTTTAGAATGTATTAGAAACATACTCAATTACAAAGTTAATGATGGAACTTGACTTGATATCATATTTTGTTTGTTGCTTCCCTATGCATGACCTTGGTTCTTGAGCTGTTATGATGTAAAAGCACTTGCGCTGAAAACACCTTGCTGCTAAAAAGCTTTGTTGAGTTAGATCTTTAAATACTACAGCCGCCACGAGCATCCGGTAAGGGATGAGAGGAGAGATTTCTGGTTCGAAATATATTAAATAGAGCTGAGAGTGGTCTACGAGAAATACAGAAGATGAGACAAATGAAGCTATAATTTTCACTCGCTATGGAGTAAATTTTTTTTTTTTGTACCAGCAGATGGCAGCGAGACGACAAATAAACCGCAACAACGTTATCCTGATGATGACTCTTTAGATTGACATACCTGGATTTAAGTTGCTCGGATATACGAATCCTGCTTGAATGCGGAGAAAACTTACTTTTATTCGTTGACCCGCTCCCGGTCTCTTGAACAAACAGCTCTGCACGGCCTCTAACGATTACTTCAAAACGCTGAACGTGAGCTCTTACAACAACGGCTGATGCAGCTTGAGAGAACAAGGAACCAATCAAGGTAAACGTTAATCGGACGGTTTCCTGAGCTCTTAAAGCACAGTTATGTTAATCCATTTACGACATGCTATACAATAAGAATTTGATTGATTGATTTGGCTGGCTAGTTGAAAAGTGCCGTGCAACTACTTGACTTGGACCCAGGCGATGATGAGGGGGTTTGGTTCCTTTATAAAGCCGTGGCTTCAGGGCAGCTTGTAAGTGCTGATGGCCGTGTTAACGAATCCGTAAGGGAAACCGGAGGGTGCTTTATGATGATTAGTTCAGAAGCCAGACGGAACGAACGCGTCTGAGCCTGGAACTTGAGTGAGCTAGAGAACAGGTTGCGTGAACCAGGAAGTGGCAGGATAATCTGAGAAATAATGGTATGCAGATTTCAGATGAGAGATGAAGCGTAAAAGTGCTGGACGGGACATGAGCTTGAAATATGAGAAAATGGGACAGCTTGCTTATTAGCGAAGAACAGCCCTGGCTCAGGATAAAATTTAACGGGTAGGACGAAATGAATCTACGAGGCTGAACATGTACCACGACATTGGTAGCCTGCAGGCTACTTGTTAACAAGCTTAAGATATTACTGGAGTCAACTCTTAGCTATCTGTATTACTAGAGCCACCTTTTGGCCATCTGTTAGAGATTTTTTGGTATTATCATTTTATTCTTACTTTAGTTCACATTCAGCCTATAGATCATTGTGATTTTCTGTTTAAAGTGTTCTCTTCTTTATGTGTATGGAGGTCACTACTGTCTGTTCAACTTTACGAGAAATAGATAAAACTAAGTTTCTCAGACCTTAAATCCTTTTGCAAGAACACCTCCTAATTTAGTAACTACCTGTGAGCAGTTGTATTTTGTTTTATTGACAGTACTGACCGAGATTTGAACCGGGCTCAGACCTTTGACCAGATCCAGATTGACCTTAAATCCTTTTGCAAGAACACCTCCTAATTTAGTAACTACCTGTGAGCAGTCGTATTTTGTTTTATTGACAGTACTGACCGAGATTTGAACCGGGCTCAGACCTTTGACCAGATATCACATCTGGAACTGGGTTGTTAGATGTTTGGGTTAGAAGCTTTACGACCTCTGTTGTTTTTCCTGACTGCCCCCTTGCCTGTTCTTCTTTGACAATAAAAACAGGAGCTCATGTGAGAGCAGATCAGAATGCTCTGTGGATTGTTCGGAGGAAGAGTTGGCAGAGCGTTCTCCTTTTGCAAAAGCTCAACATAAATTTCATATACGTTGTCTGTGGTTCTTTCTTTTATTTAGGTTCGAAAGGAAAAATACCTATCATTATTTGGTGCCGAAACCCGGGATCTCTCACCTCCCCCGCTGTCAGGCAGAGGAAGACGCGTTGAATCCGTGCACGGCCAGAGTCAATTGGACCTGGAAAGGAAAACCCAGGAAGCAAATTCTTCACTGGGCCAGCGACGTAGGTCCGACTTTGTCTGCCAATGGCAGAGTGACGAGATCCGACTGGACAACCCGAAAACTACAGAAACGTAGGTGAATTTTAAGTCATATAGGTTTGAGTCCTTGTCAAATATTAATTTGACTAAAGAAATACAGGTTTGAGTCCTTGTCAAAATATCAATTTGACTAAAGAAATACAGGGTTGAGTCCTTGTCAAATATTAATTTGACTAAAGAAATACAGGTTTGAGTCCTTGTCAAATATTAATTTGACTAAAGAAATACAGGTTTGAGTCCTTGTCAAATATTAACATTTCAATTTGACTAAAGAATAATGAAGGGTTAGAGTCCCAGTTGACAGAGAGTTTCAACTAAAGGCAAAAGGACAGGCTCTTAGAGCCTCCTTAATTAGAGGACGCCTCTTAAAGGAAAGTCCTCACGTAGATAGGAAGTTTGTTATTTGCTGTGCTGATATTGGTTTTGTTTGCTGTTTTGTTGCTGTGTGTTCATGAAGGAGTGAATGGTGTTTCTCGCTCTGGGAGTAAAACTCTCTGCCTTCGGAATTAGAATCCAAAGTGAAGAACCGCTTGGAGCTCGGCTCCGAGTAGAAGCCTGTTCTTCAGGAGGCACTGAGTGCTGACTTACGGCACTTTCTCTGAGAGAGCACACGATACTAGTATTTTTAAGCTACAATTGCAAGAGATTTAAACAATGGGAAACACAAATTCCTGTAATTCCTCACTCGTTGAGGGCCCCGAAGGGGATGAAAAGTACATGATGTCCAGATTTTCTGGTAGCATTGTACATATAAAAAAAAAAAAAAAAAAATGGAAAAAGAAATATAAAATAGATGGGAAGCTAAAAATTGATCAATGGCAAGCAATTGTGGGAATTTTGGAGAGTAGTGTAGCAAGAAAAAAGGGGATAAAAAGGGTTAAAAAGGAGGATGAACTAAGGTGTGCTAAATTATGGTTAAAAGCAGCCATAGACCGGAAAGAACAAATTAAAAAGGTTAAAGACAAAAAGCTTGTAGAATCAAATAACTTATTTGTAAGGCCAGAAGACAGTGACAGACGGAATGCTTCAGTGGGACAGGGAGAGCAGGTACGGCCGACTGCTCCTCCCCCGACCGCTGCGGCAGATTCGTCTGCCCTTGTTTCAGTGTCACCAGGCTCGGTAGATAGTCAGCCGAGTGCACCTTTTAATATCAGTGAGGGGAACTTATACAGGGAAAGAAACTAATAATAATAATATTTTAGTTCCAATTTCATACCCTCCAGGAGCTAACCCTGCTCTCTCTGATGCATTTAAAGCACAATGGGACCCGTTGTGTGAGAGAGTTAGAGCAAATTTCCGTAAAAGGGCGAATTATAGCCATTTGTCAGGAATTAAACAAAAAGTTGGAGAGGACGTAGACGATTTTCGTCTGCGGTTTGAGAAGGAGTTCAAAGTTCACAGTGGGATCACTTATGATGGACAAACACATAGGGAACATATGTCAAAAAGCACATCTTTTAAAGATCCTGAAACAGGAATTAAAGTAAAAGCTTCTGTTGTAATGTCACTTAAGTGTCCAACAAATCTGTTAGGTAGAGACCTAATGACAAAATTAGGGATAGCAGTAGTCCCTGTACAAGATGGCATGAGAGCTGTCAGACTAAAACATTCTGATCTGTACACAGTTCACAAGGATGAAAAAATCTACTGTTCATATGATCTAAAGCCAGCTGACAATCCTCATGTCCCAGGAAAGCTTCTTAGAGAAGCTCGAGGACAGCTGGACTCACCTGAAACAGAAATGAACTATAATCAGTTACATGTAAAAATGAACATCCTAAATGATCCACAGGATGATTATGTGCAAAAGTTTTTAGAAACAAATCCTGTGATACTTGCTGTGACTGAAATGTTCACAGACCGAAGGTCTTATGCAGCTGTGACTGTGCTCCTTCCGACTAGTCAAACAGAGCTGTATAAGTTACCTGCAAACCCATACATATCGCTTTTTAAGCCGCATAATATTACATGGGCAGATGTGGGTAACAGAACCAAAATGGCTGTTGAAGCCACTGATTTCAAAGAAGGTGAAGATGGTTGGAGCTACAGCCCCAGCTGTGATGTTTGGAAACAGTCACTTTGTGAAGTAGTTACAGGGACAGCTCAAGTTCATGCATTTGAGTGACACATGAACATATTTTTTTGACAGAAAAAGAAGAAGCTGAATTAGCTAAGCTTCCAGAACGCATGTGGACAAAAGGTCCCTCTGATGTTGGGTTACTTGGGTCAATTCCCCCAGTGCAAATTAAAGCAAAATCTAGCTGGAGACCTAGAGTAAAACAATACCCTTTAAATACGGAAGCACTGGACGGGATTGAACCAGTAATCGAAGGTTTGTTAAAAGGAGGAATCATTAAAAAGTGTTCAGATTCTCCTTGTAACACGCCTATTTTTCCTGTTCAAAAGGCAAACAAAAAAGACTGGCGCATGATTCAAGATTTACGATCAGTCAATGAAGCAGTACAAACGAGAGCACCAACTGTCCCAGACCCACACACGTTGTTAAACTCGCTAAGACTAAGCAATAAATTCTTCACAGTAATTGACCTCAGCAATGCTTTTTTCTCTGTACCCATTCACCCAGACTCCCAGTTTTGGTTCGCATTTACCTACAGAGGTTAGGGGTATACTTATACCAGATTACCCCAAGGTTTTGCGGACAGTCCAAGCATATTTTGCGAGGCAATTATGGCCTGCTTGTCTGATTTCCAAATATCAGAAAAAAGTCAACTTTTGATTTATGTTGATGACCTGTTAATAGCATCTGAAAGCGAGGAAGCATGCAGAGCAGATTCACTCGCTCTGCTGCACCATCTCTGTCAGACAGGGAACAAAGTAAACAAAGATAAGCTGCAGTGGGTCAGGGAAGAAGTAAATTATTTGGGACACACACTTTCTGCTGAGGGAAAGCAGATACAAAGAGCGAGAAAAGAGACAGTTTCTGAAGCTCCTAAACCAGAAATTAAGAAGCAAATGATGTCATTTCTCGGACTTTGCAATTACTGCAGAGCCTGGATTCCACACTACGCTGAAAAAACACAGGCTTTACAGGATTTGATTCATGGCACCCCAATGGCCATGACTGACAAAATAACTTGGAATCCAGAAGCTGAAAAAAAAAGATTTGTTGATCTTAAACAAGCATTCATGCAGGCAACAACTTTGATTCTTCCAAACTGTAAACAAAATTAAAAAAAAAAAAAAATCTTTATTTAAAGCAGCAGCAATTGTGACACATGGGCGCTGCCATGTGTCAACAGGGGGGATGGAAACCATAATACAGCAGCATTTCACAACGTATGGTTTAAATTCTTACTTAAAATTTTTTGTACTGCATGTCCAGTCTGTGTGAAATACAATCCTCAGGGAAAAATAAGGCCAAAACGAGGCAGGTTCCCAAAATCATCTTATCCATTTCAAATATGCATATGGATTTTATTGAACTTTCACAAAGTGGGCCATATAAATATTGTCTGGTGCTAAATGATGCTTTTTCTAAATGGGTTGAAATAGTTCCAGCAAAGCATGCAGATGCTTTGACAGTAGCTTAGGCTATTTGTAAAACTATTATCCCAACACATGGCATCCCACAGACTGTGACAAGTGTCCAGTGTGAATTTACTGCCTTCTGATTCTCTTTCTATACAGGAGGCCACTTCATTTGAGCCAGGTGACTGGGTCTACATAAAGGTCATCAAACGAAAGAACTGGGCGAGTCCACGGTGGGAAGGACTGTTCCTAGTGCTGATGACCACACCAACAGCTGTAAAGATTGCTGAAAGACCCAGCTGGATACATCTTAGTCACTGTAAGCGGCAGAGAGTGTTGGACCCCTAATTCGGAGTAGAGAGGAAGGAGGGCTTCGGCCCCCAGGCTACACAGGCATTCTACTTTATAGTATTAGTTTGTCTCAAACCCGGCGAAGAACTGCTAAGATTCTCACTCTTTTAGTTTGGGGGTTCTGACATCTCTGCACGCCGAGCAGTAATGGGGACTCCATATGCCAGATGGATCTTCTACTGTGCTGTGACTGCTGTATGTTTGATGTTTGGAGAAGGAAGCGAGCCTGAGTTCCACCCACACGACTACAGCACCAACCTGTGGTGGAAACTGATGAATAGAACTGCTTATGAAGGACATGCTGTGAATTGCTATGTGTGTGCGCAGCTGCCGGTTTCCATACACAACTCAGGTCTCCGACCAGGTAACATTACAGATGACAAACAGACGTGTCTCTATGTTCTAAGTACCAGACCACGGCGCGTCCCACCCCTAAGGGGAGACAGACCACGTGAGAAGGATTATTCAGCTGACCTCCGGATGGGAGAGGCTGTGCAAGGACTGTTTCAATTTTTGAATTGTTCACTTGCAGACGATGTACTTCCTTTTTCGTCATCTCAACAAACTGTATGGAAAATACCAGAGATCATTTCGTTAGCAGGAGCTAAACCAGGATCTCTGGGGAACTGTGTTTATAATAATGGACATGTTTTTCTAGGGACGTTGCCCTGGAACTTGTGTAATAGAGTTTACACCTACTGCGAACCAACACAGGATTACATCACCTGCATAGCCTGCAGGGGTCAAAGGACGACTCCACATTGCAAAGTCTGGAAGGAAAACCCAGACTGTGACAACCTGCTTCAGGAGAGGAGTTTCAACATCATGCATAAGATAAATAGGAGACAGGAGACAACACTGTGCAGTGCCATAGTGCCAGGAGATTATGGCTCACGGATGTTGGCAGATTGGTACTTCATATGCGGGAATGAAGCATACATGTTCTTGCCGACAAATTGGGGAGGACTGTGTGCTGTGGTTCCTTTGATCAACCCGATTGCGTTCATCAGGAAAGCACAGAATGATTTACACACCCGCTCCAAACGAACAGTTATGTCAGAGGTCAAAAGATGGGGAGGCCTCACAACACATACTGGAGTTCCATGGGAATTCAGGATTTGGAACGGCGGAGAAAAATGTTTAAAACAATTAACACAACTGTTATCAACTATCAGTTGGCAAAGGCATCTTATGAGACAACTGAAGATGACTTGTTTCAAGTTTCTGACGATTTTCTGAACAATGATGAAGTTCTGTAATCAATAAACAGATAAATTCATTTGCTGAATGACTCCTACACTGAAAATGTTAAACAAGTGGTGTTAAGGATGAGAAAACTGCTTTTGATTTTTTGCTGTTTCTTTTATTTTTTTCATTTATTGCATTATATTCCATTTATTCATTGTGTATTTTCTGTGTTTAGATTAGGAAAAAAAAAATCTTGCATTTATTGGTTCTTTTCTTTTCTTTTCTTTTCTATGCTTAGCTTTTGCATAAAGTTTACACACATAATGAAATGATAAAAAGGGGGGAATGTTAGAGATTTTTTGGTATTATCATTTTATTCTTACTTTAGTTCACATTCAGCCTATAGATCATTGTGATTTTCTGTTTAAAGTGTTCTCTTCCTTATGTGTATGGAGGTCACTACTGTCTGTTCAACTTTACGAGAAATAGATAAAACTAAGTTTCTCAGACCTTAAATCCTTTTGCAAGAACACCTCCTAATTTAGTAACTACCTGTGAGCAGTCGTATTTTGTTTTATTGACAGTACTGACCGAGATTTGAACCGGGCTCAGACCTTTGACCAGATATCACATCTGGAACTGGGTTGTTAGATGTTTGGGTTAGAAGCTTTACGACCTCTGTTGTTTTTCCTGACTGCCCCCTTGCCTGTTCTTCTTTGACAATAAAAACAGGAGCTCATGTGAGAGCAGATCAGAATGCTCTGTGGATTGTTCGGAGGAAGAGTTGGCAGAGCGTTCTCCTTTTGCAAAAGCTCAACGTAAAATTCATATACGTTGTCTGTGGTTCTTTCTTTTATTTAGGTTCGAAAGGAAAAATACCTATCACCATCTGTATTACTAGAGTCGACTTTTAGCTAACTGAATTACTAGAGTCACCTTTTAGCTATCTGTATTACTAGAGCCACCTTTTGGCCATCTGTATTACTAGAGTCAACTTTTAGCTAACTGAATTACTAGAGTCACGTTTTGGCCATCTGTAGTACTAGAGTCAACTTTTAGCTAACTGAATTACTAGAGTCACGTTTTGGCCATCTGTAGTACTAGAGTCATCTTTTAGCTAACTGAATTACTAGAGTCACCTTTTAGCTAACTGAATTACTAGAGTCACCTTTTAGCCAACTGAATTACTAGAGTCACGTTTTGGCCATCTTTAGTACTAGAGTCAACTTTTAGCTATCTGTATTATGAGAGTGAACTTTTAGCTATGATTGCCTGTATCAAACAGCCCTATTCGCCTCAGTCTGTTGGTTTGGGGAAACATTTTGCACGGTTCTTTGCGTTTGCTGATTGTTGCCGAGGTTCTAACGCGCCTGCGCTCTCCTTCGCTGCGCTCGGGGTAACCCAGCGCGAGAGTCTCAGCACTCATGATGCGTTTAAAGGCGGCTTGGAGAAAAAAGGCCACGACATGAAAACATCACATAAGCAGTTTTAACTGCGAAAAAGAGCGAGAACACATGCATGGGAAGTGCGGAAGCCCCCAATGCAACAAATTGATGTAAGAATGATGAAGTTTGGAACGCAACCTGAAAGGCGCATGCGAGTAGGGCCTGCGAGTTCAGGAAGGGGATAAACTAATAAAGTTCCTACGTTTTGTCGCGTTGTAAAGAGTGAATGAGGCACGTGAAGGCTACATCTTACCCCCGAAGCCCGAGGCGGGCGTGGCGTGGGAAGTCCGATGGGAGGTGCTGATGAGCGGGCTGACAGCGGCCATGCAGATTTGAGCCAGAGCGGGGAACCAGTGGGAAGGCGGTGCGATGAACGCTGGCGGTGGAATGGAAAGATGGTGGACGATGAGCTGGGAGGGAACGGCAGAGTAGATCGAAGCAGCGAGACCTTGGCGGCTCGGCCGGGGCGGAGAAAGGCTGCCAGGGGATGTATGCGATGAAGACGGTGGGATTATGTGTCCACTTGCCAGAGACGGATCGTGAAGTGGGTGGCATAGGAGCGAGGGCCGGTAGATTCCAGATCGGCGAGAGAGCGGCGTGAGAAGCTGTTTGGAATGAATGAGGCCTGGACCGGGAGGAATTCTTCTTCCATCTGAGGAGCGTCTGAAGGAAAAGAAGGAGCCGAGCCCGCGGCTAAGCGGCTTTTATGGCGGACATTAGAGGTGGAAGGACGAGCAAACAAGAAAAGGATCTGGTGAGATAGCTGACTGAGAGCTGAGGCGTGCAGCTGAACAGGTTGAGCTCAGCTGGAGAGCGAAGGACGCCATGAATGAAGGTCCTTATCAGCTGGGACTTGGTCGATGATTGGACGTGACGTGGCTTGGTCCGGCATTGATAGGTCGACGATTGTGGGCAGGTCGCTTCAATTAACGGGTCCCGGTGGGGATAAAAGAGTCTTCCAGTTTGAATTTGCGCCTAGGCTTCATATCAAATAAAAAAGGGTTCTTTATTCTTAAAAACAACTTTCTCTGGAGCATGCCATGGTGGCGGAGGGGTTAGAGCGACCCACATTCAGAGGCAACGTGGCCTCGACGTGGCTGTCGCAGGTTCGACTCCCGGATCCGACGACGTTTACCGCATGTCTTCACCCCTCTCCTTCCCCCTTTCCCGTCAGCCTACTTTGAAAAAGGGACACTAGAGCCCACAAAAAAAAACCCTTGCGGGGCGATTAAAAAAAAAAAAAAAAAACAACTTTCTCTGAGTTGTAAAAACAAAAAAAAGCTCAAGATATGGAGCAAAAATAGTTTTTTGTTACATGAATGGTTCCTATAATAGTAGTCTAAAGCTCCTAAGCAACAGCTTCCACTAACTGGCACATTAACAGCAGTATTAGCATTCAATCGCATTTCTGATACACAACTTCATGAAAACCAAGAACAACATCAATTAGGTGAAATAAATGCAAGGCACAATTTAGAAAAAATACTTCGCAAGTACCAATTTTTCACCTGTTAAATAACTATAATTAAATCACACTGTAAGCTAAGAAAAACTTTAAAGAACGCTTTATCCATCCATCCATTTTCTACCACTTTATCCAGGGTCAGGTCGCAGGGCTAGCAGCTTCAGAAGGGAGGCCCAGACTTCCCTCGCCTCAGCCACTTGTTCCAGCTCTTCCGGGGAAATCCCCAGGCGTTCCCAGGCCAGCCGAGAAATATAGTACCTCCAACGTGTCCTGGGTCTTCCCCGGGACTTCCTCCCGGTGGGACGTGCCCGGAACACCTCACCAGGGAGGCGTCCAGGAGGCATCCTGACCAGATGCCAGAGCCACCTCAACTGGCTCCTCTCGATGTGAAGGAGCAGCGGCTCTACTCTGAGTCCCTCCCGGATGACCGAGCTTCTCACCCTATCGCTAGGGGAGAGCCCAGACACCCTAATAAGAAAACCCATTTCGGCTGCTTGTATCCGCGATCTCGTTCTTTCGGTCATGACCCAAAGCTCATGACCATAGATGAGGGTCGGAACGTAGATCGACCGGTAAATCGAGAGCTTTGCTTTTTGGCTCAGCTCTCTCTTCACCACGACGGACCGGTACAGTGCCCGCTTGACGGAAGACGCTGCGCCAATCCGCCTGTCAATCTCCCGCTCCCTTCTTCCCCCATTCGTGAACAAGATCCCGAGATACTTGAACTCCTCCACTTGGGGCAGGACACCCCCCCCTGACCCCGAGAAGGCACTCTACCCTTTTCCGTCTCAAGACCATGGCCTCGGATTTGGAGGCACCGATCCTCATCCCGGCCGCTTCACACTCGGCTGCGAACCGCTCCAGCGAGAGCTGCAGATCACGACCTGATGAAGCCAGAAGGACCACATCGTCTGCAAAAAGCAGAGATGAGATGCTAAGGCCACCAAATCGGATCCCCTCAACACCTTGGCTGCGCCTAGAAATTCTGTCCATGAAAGTGATGAACAGAATCGGTGACAAAGTGCAGCCCTGGCGGAGTCCAACTCTCACCGGAAATGAGCCCGACTTACTGCCGGCAATGCGGACCAGACTCTGACTCTGGTCATACAGGGACCTGACAGCCCGTATCAAAGGGCCCGGTACCCCATACTCCCGGAGAACCCTCCACAGGGCTCCCCGAGGGACACGGTCGAACGCCTTCTCCAAGTCCACAAAACACATGCAGACCGGTTGGGCGAACTCCCATGCACCCTCCAGGACCCTTCTGAGGGTGTAGAGCTGGTCCAGTGTTCCACGACCAGGACAAAAACCACACTGCTCTTCCTGAATCCGAGGTTCGACTATCCGACGGACCCTCCTCTCCAGGACCCCTGAATAGACCTTGCCAGGGAGGCTTAAGAGTGTGACCCCTCTATAATTGGAGCACACCCTCCGGTCCCCCATTTTGAACAGGGGGACCACCACCCCAGTCTGCCAATCCAGGGGAACTGCCCCCGATGTCCATGCGATATTGCAGAGTCGCGTCAGCCAACACAACCCTACAACATCCAGGGCCTTAAGGAACTCCGGGCGGATCTCATTCACCCCCGGGACCCTGCCACCGAGGAGCTTTTTAACCACCTCGGCGACCTCGTCCCCAGAGATTGGAGAGCCCAACCCAGAGTCCCCAGGCTCATCTTCCCCAATGGAAGGCATGTTGGTGGGATTGAGGAGGTCTTCGAAGTACTCTGCCCACCGGCCCACAACGTCCCGAGCAGCACACCATCCCCACTATAAGCAGTGTTTCTGCTGCACTGCTTCCCCCCCCCCCCCCCCCGAGACGCCAGATGGTGGACCAGAATCGCCTCGAAGCCGTACGGAAGTCTTTCTCCATGGACTCTCCAAACTCCTCCCACGCCCGAGTTTTTGCCTCAGCAACCACCCGAGCCGCATGCCGCTTCGCCCGCCAGTACCCATCAGCTGCGTCCGGAGTCCCACAGGCCAAAAAGGCCCGATAGGACTCCTTCTTCAGCCTGACGGCATCCCTCACCGAAGGTGTCCACCAACGGGTTCGAGGGTTGCTGTCGCGACAGGCACCGACAACCTTGCGGCCACAACTCCGATCGGCCGCCTCGACAATGGAGGCACGGAACATGGGCCACTCAGACTCCATGTCCCCCACCTCCCCCGGGACGAGTTCGAAGTTTTGCCGGA